>NW_010972607.1:1255405-1255705 GCF_000737465.1 Haliaeetus leucocephalus
GCCACCCCCGACAAGCGATTCCGCCCGGGGCTGCCGCGAAGCCGGGGCCGACCGCCCCGCTCCGTCACGACGGGGAGGGAGACCGCCGCCTCCCTGCCCGGGGCCGGCTCCCCGCTACAGCGGGCGGCTCGGGGCCGCGCCCCGCCTGCCGCAGAAGCCCGCCGGGGCACAAGCGGGGGGCTGCTACCTGCGCCCCCTCATCCCACCCAAACTCCTGGGGCAGCGGCCGCAGTCGCGGGCTGCTCCGCTGCGAGAGGCGCCCACGCCGCGCCGAGGGCGCATCCGCCTGGCGCCCGCGGA
>NW_010972607.1:1256151-1256525 GCF_000737465.1 Haliaeetus leucocephalus
AGCCGGGGCGCGGGAGGCGGTGTGTGTGGGTAAATAAATAAAAAACGAGGCGCAGAGGCGGGCGGGCTCCGCGGCGTGCCGCGCCGCAGCGAGCGGAGGGCGCCTGCCGCCGCAGACGGGCAGCCGGCAGGGAGGCGCGATCCGCGGTCCCTCAGGGAGCCTCACCCCGGCAGGGGGAGGTGGGGGCCGAGGCGGGCGGCGGCGGCAAGCGGCGGGCGGTGCTCATTCACCGGGAGTCCCGTACGGAGCCGACGGCACGACATACACCGGCCCGCCGGCTTGGCGGGCGGGCGAGGGGCGCCGCTCCTCCGCCCCCTAAGAGCGGCTTCGGCGGCGCCAGCGGCGCGGCCCCCCGGCTCCGGGGGGGCCGGGGG
>NW_010972607.1:1256537-1258658 GCF_000737465.1 Haliaeetus leucocephalus
AGGGAGCGAGCGGGAGAGGGGGGAGAAGAGCGGGGAAAAGGGGAAGGAGATCTTCCCCCTGGAAGTCCACGGGCGGTCCTGGAAGTATATGAAAGGCCGCCGGCTGGGAGAGGGGCGAGCACTACGGGCAGACCTTAAAAGTACAAAGTTTGTGTCTTCCTTTCTGACCCTCCGACGCCCGAAAAAGAAAAACAAACAAACGAAAAAAAAGAAAAACAAACAAACGAAAAAAAAAAAAGGGGGGAGGGGGGAGCAAAAGCCCTGAGGAGTTTGTTTGCTGCGCTGATGGAGTTGGGGAGCCTGTTCTGCAGCACAGAGAGTGTCTTGAAGGAGACTTTGTGGAGTGGTTTTCTTGTCCTTCCTGTTCCTGGGCGGTGGATGCACCAAGGACTGAGCAACAGCAAAGGCGGAAAAAAAAAAAAAAAAAGAAAAGGAAAAAAGGGGGGGGGGGGGGCAGGAAAAAAAAAACCGGCCAATCCAAGAAATATTGCGGCGTGGAAACCAAGGAGATGCAAATTAAAAAATTGTTTTATGAGAGGGCGTGGAAGAGAGCAAAACCTCGTAGAAGTGGAAAATCAAGCCTGCAAACTCCCCTGATGATGCTGGTCTTGGCTGGCCTCTCCGGCTCAGGGGACGAACGGAGCGATACGGCGAGGTGCGGAAATCTGCTTCAGCCTGCCGGAGCCTTTCTGTGATAAAGCAGGGTCCAGTCCCGGGAACATCAACTTCTGCGGAAGGACAAAACAATTTGAAAGAGCAGGAAGGGGTGAGAGAAAAAGAATCCACCCCTCAGATGACTACATAAGGAGATCGGAAAAAAAAAAACCAGCAAACCACCCAGTTCTTCTCGGTCTTGCCCAACAGCTGCTCCCCTTTTCCCTCTGAAGCAGCAGCAAGAGCAGCAAGGAAAAATATACCACGCCAGCAGGCAAATAAATAAACTTGAATGCAGCGGCAGGCAGGGAGGGATCGTAAAGAGCGACGAGGATTGGAGGGGCAAAAGTCAGTTTGGAAAAAAAAAATTGCTTTATGGGAGGAAAAAAAAATCTTTAAACAGTCACGCCCCCTTTTGCAATGACCGGTCCCTTCACTGCGTGTAAATCCGACATCAGCAACCTGGAAAAGCTAGGAGCCTGGCGTGCTGGGTTGTCTCTGTGCATGCGTGTGTGCGATAGGCAGCCGCAGAGATATATACGCGGTATACAGAGGTACACACGCATACATACATGCACACGCGTGTGTCCGAGGCGGGGTCTGTCGCCGGTGTGCGTGAGGGATGAAGGCGAGGAGGAGGTGCAGGCAGCCAGCTCGGAGCACGGTCGCTGCTGCTTGATCATGTGGGATTTTTGCATGCAGTTTACTTGGGGAAGGAGGGGGGGGGGGTTGCCTGCGCAGCCAGTCATGGCACAGCCTGCTGTTTGCTTACAGATTGCCTTTTTTTTTTTTACACCTCGACCTGATTGGCTTGCAACACGAGAAAGGCGTCGTCGTCCCAGGCTTCTCCTCCTCCATGCCAAAAAAATACCCAACCCCACCTTCTGGAAACCTGACTAATTGAATTACTAAGACATCGGAGTGGTTCCTGTGCAGCCTTACTGCTAAATGTAACCATTTCAACGCCGGATGCTATGGTAGGGTTTACGCGGCCTGTGTACGGACGAGTTTCCGTCTGCCACGGAAAACAGTATGCCGAGTAATTCCATCGTAAAAGATAGAAAACTGCTTCCCCCCCCACCCCCACCCCCCGCGGCGGGTTTCGGCTCGCACGCCGGGGGCCACGCGCGACACCGGCCGCACCGCTTTGCCAAACGCAACTCGGCTGCATCGCTTTGCGAGCCGCGACTGTACGCTGCGGCGTCGCATGAGCCAGCGACACCCCGGCGGCTGTTCCGCGGCCGGCAAGGAGGCTCCGCTCCGCTCCGCTTCGACCTTCGCGCCCCTCTGCAGGAGTCGCTCTGGCGGCGGCCGCCACCGACGGCAAGGAAAGGCGGCAGGTGGGCACCGGGACAGGCGCTCCGCCGCCCACGAACACCAGCTCCGAGGAGGAGGCGGCGGGGAGGCACCGCTCGCCCTCACCCGAGCGCCGCCACCGCCAGCAGCCGCGGGGCCGCGCGGCGCGGG
>NW_010972607.1:1258875-1324643 GCF_000737465.1 Haliaeetus leucocephalus
CGCCCGCCCGCGGGCCGAGCGGGCCGGGGACCCGCGTCCCTCGCTTCGGCGGCGTCGTGAGTCCGGGGGCCGGTGTGTCTCGGCTCCTCTTGTATTTTCTTTTTTTTTCTTCTTTTTTGGGGGCGCGGTGATTTTCTCAGAGTGGGAAGAGGTTCCAGGTTAATCTTCGCCGGTTGCAGCACCTCGTCAGTCTGGCCTTTTGCCGGAGGACACTGGGATGTCTGCTCTTTGCCTTCCCCTCGGAAGTGATTGAAGCGAGGGAGCGGAGACTGAAGTTAAAAAGAAACACTCGAATCCCTTGATTTTTTTTTTTAATTTATCTATTTTTTTAGCAAAGGATCCGCACAATTTTCAAATCTTTATCATCAAAGGCCTAAAAACTTGTCTAAATTTTTTCTCCCTATGGTCTCCATCAGTCTTGTTTTTAATATGCCTACGTCTGTAGATTAGTCGTAGTACAAAATGAAGTACATCAGCCAGGTACAACAGGCACCATAAACCCAAACTTTTTTCATCCCTTTTCATCAAAAAAACCCCAGCATTTCCAATTTTTTTGCTATCTTTGAACTGAGTTCTTTGAATAGGAATGGGTACATCCAATGTTTCCTTAATCTTTTTTCTCCAGCACAGACAGACATGTGGAAATCACTGCCATTACAGGAAACAGAATAAACAACACCTTTTTCCCAAAGAATCTCCTCAGCTACGTTTCTAAGGAAAGCTTAATGATTTTTTTTTTTCTTTTCTCTTTGTTCATGCCTTGTGAGAAGCATCATAGGGAAGGAGTGAGGGGTTGGTTTGTACAACTTAAACCACCTTTTAGTAGCAGAGTCAGAGCTTAATCTAGTATATAAAATATCCCTGCAGGACTGTAGTACTTGAGTTTTTCTTTAATACATACAAAGCTGTGAAAAGGAGCCAAACTTTTATTAACTGAAAAAAACCACCTCCAAAAAAGACTAACTATAGCAGGAAGATACCTTTTTTTTCCCCTGGTTTACTTAGCAAGCAAGCTGTAGGTGGCTGTATCTTATTAGTTTATAAACAATACAAAGACATAAAACCTTTGGACTCAAAATAAGAAGTAAATTAATTCTGCGAGTAAAAAAAATAATCTTACTTTAGTGAATAGAAAGTGAGCTTTTTTTTACATCGTAACCAATTGATATGAACCCATCAAGTACCCAATACCCAGAAGCATGCCAACTTCTCGTGCACTCTCCATTTTCACAATTACACGATTAAACAATTTTTGATATTATAGTTGTAAACTGCTTCCATATACCAACAGCCTCTGGCATCAGCCTTCATTTGGCAGAAAGGTAAAGACTGTTAACAAGTGATTCAACATCAGTCAAACCGTTTTGAATACAGTGTTTAGAAAAATAGTGCCTATGCTCAGCAAGTGTCTGAAACTGACAAGCCTCTGTAGCTGCCCCTGGACCTCCAGCTTCACAGCGTAAATGAGTCTTTAACACACACTGTACAGCATGCACTTTCTTGGTAGTGGCACAGAATTTCAGTGTATCGATGTGCCGTGCTGCAGTTACTACGCTAATTGATCACGTTCCTCAAAATAATTAAACTAAGCACAGCTTAAGACTTTGTCTCAGGGAAAAGTGATAAATCTGTAGGTTTTCTTTCTTTGCCAATTTACCTTAAATAGATGCATAGTATTTCTACCATTGTGCAGCAATACTTAGTATCTTAAACAGATGGAAATTATTTCTGGCCTTACAACATAGGTAACATTGTTAAAATAATTTAAGTAATTTGCTTTGCCATTCAAAGATACTTTAGCACCCATGCAATACAGAAAATAACAAAGATGTCTCTACATTTTTCCTATAGCCTGTGTGTATGATTTCTGCCTTTTATAAATTTGAGTAGTGTTTCAGAAGTAAAACTAACTAGTAGGGCCCAATCCAGGTTTTTTCTGATGTTAATTCCAGTGACTTTGAATTAAACAAGCAAATCCCACGGGTTTTTATTTGGTTTGTTTTGTGTTTGGGGTTTTTTTTTTTTTGGTTAAAATGCAGAGAATTAAGGAAAGACCTTTCTGGAAAAACAGATGCACACTGCAAATCAGTGAAGAATATAGCTGCATTTTGAAACTTTTTTTGTCTAAATTTTGTGAAAAATGTCTATTTTTAAATCATGTTAACATTTCAGTAGAATTTGATTAAAAGTAGCTGGGCAGAAAAATATATAATCCTCTAGTTGGTCTGTGTTTAAATCATCTTTGTTGTTTTGTTAAAAGGACTGTACAAAAATACAGCTTTTTTGTTTATCAGTGGTATCCCTAGAAGTGTGTTTTTCAGGACCTGAAGGTGTCACGCTTTCTTATATTTTTTAATCACTCTCTGATCCCGTAAATATGTTGCTGAAAAATGACATGGATGCAATCTTAGCTTCGAATTAATAACTGAACAGAACGGTTAATCATTACAAATTCTCTCATCTTTTTACTGTAATCCCTGATACTGTAAGCTGTCAAAGAGTAATACAGAACAAAATCTTAGACTAATTTCCATATGAGAGGAGTAGGTACCGAAGGCATAAATAATACTGTTAGAGAAAATCACTGAATTCTTTTTAGAGAATTGTATTCATCGTTTGATTGCAAATATTCTCGAGTAAGATAAGAGCTTTCTTTCTAGGTGATTTCTCCAACTTAAACGTATTTTTTTTCTCTCTCAGATACATTTACCTGTGAGACACTGTGTGTGTGCGCTGTATACATGGATTTTTTTTCCTTTTTTTTTTTTTTCCTCCTACGAGGAAGAAGTAATCTTATGGAAGAGAACAGAGTAAAATGGCTGCAGACAAAACTGACCCAGTGTTTACTTGTGAGTGTGAGTATTTTCAGCTGGCTAGAACAGAGGAATTAAATGAAGATTCTTGATACTCTTTTTATTAAACTGGCAACTCCTTTGCTTCTCTAACCCTCATTTTCCACTCTACCAACCAGAGATAATACATATGCTTACTTTACTGTGATGTACTGAGGCTCAATAGCTTCATGTTTTCAGATGTTCAAAGAAGTAACTTTGAGATCCTTGTATAAAAAAAAGAAAATGCCATAACAAAAATACAGTGATGAATTCTAGGCAACTTCTGGAGGGATATCATCCGGAGACATTTTCAGGCTTGTTATTGTGTCCAGATATCATACATATTTCTTTTTGCATATGATTCTTAAGAATTTGCTGTTGTTTTTAATGAAAATTATCTACAGTTACCAGCTTTGCTTCCATTTCAATTTGTCAGTTCAAAATCTGCGTGTCTGGCTCAGCAGTGAAAAGAGCTTCAGCTCACACATTAGGCAAGACCTCTTCAGCACTTAACTATTTGGATCTTAGTCTGGAAACTTCAGAAGTTTAATACATTGAGAAAAACTTTGAGAAGAAAACAAAAGATTTCCTGGCTTCATATTGATGTTTTATGACATTTTTTTTCCCCAGCGTTTGCAATAAAAAGAATTACAAGGTAGGAGATTTTCAAAAACATAAATGGAAGCAGGGTACATATCTACCCCTTTGAGACAATAGAAAAATCCACTTTGAAGTTCAGTGTAATGTTGCCTCCATATATATGTAGGTAATAACTTAGATATAGTGTGTTGCCTTTCAAGTTCCTGTTTGTTTTCCTTTACAAATACTTTTGTTCGTGTTTGCTAAATATCTAGTTATGAGGAATTCATTTGCTGTCACACTTTAAAGAGCTCTAAATTTATGTCAATGTGAAGTTAAAATATTTTTAACACTGTCATTTTGAAAGGCCAAATAAAAGCATTTGTTTCTACCCAGCCAAGATCCTGTGTACAGTTTCTGGCTTTACAAAAAGTAGAGCCCATTGCACTGATTTGTCATTAATATTGAATCAATAAGAATAACTGAAATAGCCCAGGAATAAACCTAAAGCAAGAGAATCCATGGCCCTAGGATGAATGTATAGCTTTCCTTTTTGCCATCCACTTCAGTTCTTCCACACTCTCCGAATTAAAGACATTAAAGATCTTTTAAAAAGACTTTTGAAAGCTATTGCTCAACCTTAATTTATTACAGAGCCAGTATATTACAAAACCTCCAATTTTGATATTAACACTGTAGAAACAAGTACTTAAAGCTCATAGGTGCAAGAGAGATTAAGTACTATACTGCAAAACTAAAGTATAAGACAAAAAAAAATCAGATACAGTGGACAGTATGAATATAGCTATGCCAAAGATTGCTGTTCACTCCTGCAAAAAGCTCTGTATTGAGCAGATACACTATACACATTATACAGATTGTGTTACATGAGCAGGCTCTCATTTCAGCATCTGTGCATCTCCTATGATGACATGGCAGTATTGAAACCAGTTAAGGTAAATAATAATCCTGTTTGACCTTGTGATATTTTTCAATGATATTTTGTGTTGCTTGCTGTTCAATGCCCATGCTGAGACTGCATTTTTCCAGAGTCCTCTTGATGGAAGTTAGCTTCTCAGGATGCTTTCTCTGCACTGAGTAACTGCAACTGGTGGTCTAGAACATCAGTGTTTGCTTAGAAACACTGCTTTTAAGCAGTCTTTTCAAAATAGAGAGAAGGACATTAAAAAAACAACAGACAAACAAACAAAAAAACCCCCCAGAAAACCAGAAGAGGTGCACCTGCAGGTAAAACTGAATACTGAATTCAAAATAATATATGACAAGAAATAGGTGTTTGCAGGTACATGTGGTTCTTGGTTTTGTAGTAATACATTGATTAGTGGACAAATCCTTGATCTTGTTTACCAAGACCCATTCATCATTGGTCTTGGGCATGCTGTCTTTTGTTTGTTGCTTGTTTAAGTCTTTTTGCATGGGATGGACAGCTAGCAGGATTTTTTTTCTATGTCCAGATAAGTGAAGAAAAACAAGTTAGAAGATCAAGGCAGGGGTGAGCTGCTGTTATCATCTGGAAACATGATGGAAGTCCTGTACTTGATTGCCTTCAAGGCCTGTGTAGTAAACTTGATTATTAATTTTTATTATTAATAACATGCTTTACAAGAGTAAAAAAAATCCCAAGAGATCCTTTAACACTTTCCAGAATTTAATCAACATTCAGGATCATTTTCAATTTAAGTTTGCAAAACTGCAAGCATTATTCTTGCTGCCTATTTCACATATGAATCATAAGCAGTGAAATCATAAACAGTTCCTATCTGTTGCAAAACGCTGTGCTTGCTTGTGCATATATTCCAGTGCGTAGCAAAGTCTTAGACTTTGACACGGTTCCCTCCTCACACAGCACCACCCATCAGCTAACATTACTCACAGTAGTGAAAATGAATCAGCAGGGGAAAAAAAACCCCAAAACCAAACAACAAAGGGCTGCGAAGTAGGTTATTACAGATCAGGCTACAACTCTGCTCTGTTAGCACTGGAGGCACTTGCCCTGATATGTAGCACAAGTAACAGGTAGAGTTTTGTAGTCTAAAGACAGCTCTAAGAAGTTTGTATACAAAGCTAGCTAGATGGCACAAGATAGTCCTTCCATTTAGGAAACTTCAGAGCTCCTTTGCTAATGCAAGCTTTTTGTGCATTACGTGCTGCAGAGCTATTTGCAGAGGAGGTGCTTTCTTAACAGAAGCAACAGACCTGACAGACCTGAGTTGTTATGTGCTACAGATGGCACATGGTCTGTGCAGATGGTGGTCTTCCAAGATGGCTGTCGGCACAGGATAAAGGTTACCTCAGTGGGTACTGGGTGTACCTTCTTACCAGTGCTGTTTACTTTGTAGAACAACAGCTCCATTGGTACTGCAGCAATGGAACAAGGTCCTCTGTGTTGTGGAGAAAATCTTATCTGCTTAAAAAAACAAATAGAAACAAGACTGATATATATAATTATTACAATTAATTAGCAAGCAAATTCTGGAGAAGCCTGTGTGCAGCTATGCACCTGGGAAGGTCTTAGCTGCATGAAAGAAATCTCAGAGGTTTCAGTGATGAAATGCTGAAGACACATTTACTTTAGGTAACGTGCAAGACACTTGCAGTGTCTTCAGCTATACTGTTTTTACTACAACAGTGTTTTTCATGAGAAAGCCAGTCCTTAGAATCCTGTGACTAAGAGAAAATCCACACTTTCATTTAAAAAAATACCTTTCTGCAGTTTGCCAGTGAAGTTTGAAGAGTAAACCCTAAGTGTTTTTTAAATAGCAGTTCACATTCAGGACTGGGTACTTGGCATTTTCAGTCCTGTGTTTGTGTCAATTCTAATACACAATAGAAAGAGGAGAGTTATCAAAGACAATTTGGAAAGCAACTAAACCACAACTTTGAAGACAGGGGCATGAGAGAAGGAACCAGGAGAACATTTTATTAACCCTCTTTATTCCTAAGTCAGAGAGGTCCACCAACACATAGCACTTGTAGGTTTCGTATGCAGCCTTTTCCATTGCATACAGTATACCGAGTTTGGCTGACTCTTGAATTCCAATACATTAGACTCAGCCAAACAAGAACACAGCAGAATTAGCTGCCATGTGTGATCTATGCCAACAAAACAGAAGTCAGTATGACAAATGACAGGCTGATAATCATCATGGAAAGCGAGAAGCAGAAAAGCAATAAGGTTAAAATTCTTTAAGCCTGCTTACCAAGATTTTGATGATAGTCTCATTGTCAGTGAAACTGCTGTGGATGTAGTGGAGAACAAATTTATGAAAACACTGAAAAGTCTGAATGACATCATCTGCTTTGTGCCAGTTCTAAGTGAATATTACTCCCCTTATCATCAGCCATGCCATAGCCTTGCAAAGTATTGTACCATTAGAGAAGAAAATATGAGAATTTTATTTTCTTAGACCATAATGTGAAAAACTTAGACAAGAGAAAGTACTCTTTTGGCACTCATGATCCCTCTTGTTTCATTATGATTTATTTTTTATGTGTTCCATCTCAGCTTAGCTTTTGTACAGACTTTGCACTGCTTAATGAAAATTGTTCATGAAAATATTACTTTTTGAAATTGAAGTTACAGAAGACCCGTACAGTTAAGAAATTAATTTCACATCTTTTTGGCAATCATTTGCTTTTACTGTCCTTCATTTTGGACATTTGCCATATGCACTCCAAAGACATGTATCTTATATTTGACATTGGAAAGGTGTTCTCAGAACTAATTGTATCGAACTTCCATTTCAAAGTGAGGAAACCAGAGGACACAGTGGAATCCAGCTAACAGATGACTAAAGAACAGTTCTGAAATGTAAGACAATCTTAAAATTGGGGAGGGGAAATGGCAAAGTCAAGAATTGAGCAATTAGTGGTAAATCATAACAGGGTGGAAATATCATCATGAAAAGAATTCATAAGCAGATTTCTTAATTAGAAGGGATTATTAATATCTTGTAAAATCCAATGAGTGTTCTTTGCGTTAGAGCATTTAGCATTTCTGCATAAACAAAAGAAAACAAACGGTAATTGTTTTATACTTCTGAAATCCTTTGTCAACAGACATATGGCAGAAACAGAGTAGAAAGTCATGTTACCCTAAAGGCTGCTGATGAAATCAACAGATCTGCTATCACTTATGACAGTAAAAAGGTTTTCATTTTGAGCGACAATTGATGTTTTCTGCTGTGCAAATGTCGCTACATTTTCTCTGAGCAAAGAAATAGGAGTAACAATTAATTTTGTGTAACTATTAAGCCTTAATTCAGAGGAGAAAAAAAGAAAAAGAAAAAAAGGAAAAGGAAAAAAGCCAGGGACTAATCAAAACATAATGTGACACTTGACATCTGAGGTCAAGAATCACAGTGGGGTTTTTTATTACTAAGTTACCTAGGATTTGACCAGCTTGACATTCCTTTAACTTGTATTAGAATATCAGAACTTTATTAGCAGGTATTTGCCACATAATTTATTGCCATATCTTCCCATTTAACAGATCCTTGAGGTTAAATTCTGCATTTGTCTGCCTGACCTAATAAGCAAGAGAATGGAAGTTCTTTATTCAAACACAGTGCACCACTAACATTGCAACTGCTGTATAGTAGTGCTCAGTTAAACTTCCTGCTCCTAGAAGGCACCGAGTGAGACTGTCACACACTGTGCATATCCTTCTCTCATTATCTTCGGTGCAGTAAAGGATGCCTAGAGTTTTATGGGACTGAATTCAACAGGATTAGGCCTACAGCACCTAAATATTCCATGAGTTACAGTAAAAGCAAATTAGTATAGTATTAGAAAACATAACTCATTGTGCCCCAAATCCATGCAACTTGTCAGAAAGAGTGGCTTGCAAGTCACTTACGAGGAAAGCTAAAGCAACACACTTAACACGGTCTTGCCAACATCATGCAGACCTGCCACAGCAGGGTTTCTCTTGCATGGCTTGTACCTGTAAGATCATGCTCTACTGCATAGGCTTTAGAACTTGAGGGATTGTTGTATCTGTAGTGTAAATTTAAATATGTGATAGATAAGAAATTGAGATTAATAAAATGTATGATACATTTTCATTAATTATTGAAAAGCTTATGTGAAAAATCGAAGAATATTCAACTCAGTTGAAGTTTTACCTGCAAACTTATGCTTGCCAATAAAAATATTGTGCACTGTAGATCAAAAAAAGTGTAGTACATGGTATTTAGTGTAACAGGGCAAAACAGCAAATGATATTATAGCACGATAAATAACCCTATAGTATAAATCGTGATATGACTATATTAGTAGGTTAAATATGGAACTCTAAAGCTTTTTTTCAGCAAAATCCCTTTTTACACATATATATCTGGAAGGAGGCGTATTTTTTCCTGAAAATCTTGAAAGGTTATAATCATGGTTTAAACTAAGTAACTCTCAATTTTGCCTTTGTGGTCATCAATTCCACTTCTCCAAAGAACCTCATAAACACAATGGGCCCAATGCCAAAACAAAAATTAAATGCTTGTGTGATCCCCAAGGGAAGACATACTTTAACTATGAAGTATTCTGACAAGAAACCTTATAAACCTTACATGAAAGTGAATGATCCAGAGTTTGTGGCATTCACGTTTGTTGCTTTGACAGCACTGTTTATCAAAATAACTACAATTTTCAAAGCAAGACTACTTAATTTTGACTATATTGCTTTTCTGTTGGAAAAGACCTATAAAAAGTTCACTTAAGTTTTTGGGTTAGTTTGCAGTTGATCTAGTTTGTTCTGCAGCAGTCAGTTAATCCCTTCAAAGTATCGTCTACTTGTCAGTTCATTATTTTCTCTAAGCGGAGAAGGAATATATTAAAGCTATTTGGAAGCATTTAAAAAGAAAAAGGGTTGGAAAAGAACAGTACCCTGCATGTCATCCCTTTAGAGAACTGAAAAAAGCAGATGCTTTGTTGTATTGTTTTCCCAAGGTAATTCTACTGTCCTTTCCCCTTTTCCTCATCTACTGTATTTATCTGTTTTTCTTATACTCATTTAAGCAACTGCATTTAAAAAGCAAGTCAGGTTACATTTGACAGCTATAGTTGCACTTGTATTACCCTGATACTCTCTAGCTTCTCTTTGCTTTTGTTACTGATTCATAAGAGCTGGCTGTAATTCGGTAGCATGCGTTTTAAAAGAAGTGGCAGTTTAACATCAAAAGATACAGAAGTAGTAAAGGTGTCAGACTTGCACAAAGTTTCCACATACACAATATACTATTGTTCATACTGCATATACATAACAATTGTTTGAAAGTATTAAGCCTTGCTTGCCAATAACTTCTCAGTCATGTCTATGGGCCTAGACGTTTTACAGCTGGAGTTTTTTATTTGATCTGCTTAGAAAGATAGAGGCAAAATTCCTTCTGGACTTCAGTGGGATCTGGATTTTACTCACAGTGAGTAAGTAACCTAACAGCACCAAACAGAATATCTGCAATATGCAACTCAGTGGTGTTAAATCTCAGAATATTGTGCCAGATCTCCTAACATAATTGTGTTTTATTTGCAGCTAAAAAGATATATGTTTTAATGGATTTCAGAAGCTTGCAACTTTCACTCCAAAGTATAAAAGAAAATTTTCTGATTTGTTGCATTCTGCAGGTATGAAGATAGATCTTGCTTAGTCAAGGAGCGTGCAGGAGAATATATAGAAAATATAGTTCATTGTAAACAAGGGAAAATATATGAGGCTGAATGTGAGTTGGAATGAAATAATGCATCACATTCAGTCTTACATTAGCATTTTTACTTGACATTATATGCAAACAGGAGATGATTCAAGCAGGCATAGAAGTCATAACAATCTAGCAGTGATGAACTAGCCCACTATTATTCGAGCAGTAATGTGAAGCAAGGTTGCCTACAGTAGCAAGGCATTGAATTCATGGTCTCAGTCCTAGGAGATCCTTTCCTCTGTTGTATTCTTGTGTGTCTAAGAATCACCACTGGACACTGACAATCCACCCTGAAGCATGAGTAGCCCACAGGAACAAAAATTATGAACTGCCATGCTTAGGTCCTCAACAATTTAAATATATTTTACAAAGGAAGGTAGAGAAGAGTTTTGTCTTCTCCTTTTTTTTTTTTTTGCTGGGATGCATTTGAGTTTGGTACTCTTCTAGGACCATCTGCTTCAAGTCTGTAGCTGTGACTTTTCTGTAGGTCCCTGAAGTTAGGGATGGCTGTGGATTACAGATCACTGCTAGCTCAGCAGGTTGTTACCCGCAAATACAACATTATGACCTTGTAATTCTGAAACCTACAATTCCTTTTTGTGTGCTTTCCTCAGCTGTTCTTGAATAGTCAACAGGAAGACTTGCCTAATGGTACCATGGTTTTTGTAAGAGCCACCCCATTAAGAAACCAGAACTGTGGACTACTGCTGTCCACAATGTCTTCATTCTGAAGTGGTATCCAAAATACTCTTCTATTAGGAACTGCAGTAGGACAAAAATCCTCAACTCAGGAAATATGCTGCAGACAAAACACTGTGAAAGGCATGCCTTAGAGTTTTCATTCCATTTTCACACGTTCTCCATAGGCCAATTTAATAGGATGCTGCAAACAAGAGGGAGAAATTACTCCCCAGGCAAGCATAAGGGGAGAAATAAAACATAATAGCAGTGAAAACTCTAACTTGGACTGAGACTTCAGAGTGACACAAATTAAAAAGACTGAAGTCTGGAAGAGTTTTACTACTGACTTCAGTGAAATCAGAATTTTGCCCAGTTTAATGTAGCATAATCCAGGCCAGGATTTATGAGCACCCTGCATGCTGATACCAGGCAGCACCAAGCTGTATTTAATCAGATAGGGAGTGGAAAGTCAGAACATGCTGTCAGTGGTGAGTAGGTTCAATAAATAGTGCCTTTTAAAGTCTTTACAAAAGTATTCCACCATCTTTTTTAGACAAAGATGAAGTACTGCACCCCAAACTTTATTAATATCATCAGCTGGTTTTGGTTGTGTTGAATACACTGCATTCTCTCATTGGTATCTTTTCACTAACCTCTCAGCTTCACAGATCAGCACTCAACTCCCTCACTGCCTGTTCAGATCTGTTTCTTCACCATTGCAAATACTTAGTTAACGCCACTTGACTGCTAAGAATTAAAAGATCAATGTTGTTCTACCCAGAATATAATACAGTTATCACAGTTATAAAAGTACTCACAATCTAGATTTTCCAGCAGTCCAGATCTGATATTTGCTTGTTGCACAACCTTTGACAAATCATTTAACCTCTCTGATCCACAGCTTACATATCTGCAAAGCAGACTTAGTAATAATTATCTACTTTTCACAAGTGTTGGGGGGATTAATTAATTAGTGTTTAGTAGTAAGTAGGTAATTAGTAAGTAAACGCTTAAAATCCCTTGGTGAAAGGCACTAAATTAAAAAAAAAAAAATTACTTTTAGGCTTAGAATTTTAAATGACAGAAAGGACTATTGTAATAATTCATCTGATCTTAAGTATTAGAGTCCCTATAAATTCACTGCATTTGGCTATGTAATTGCTGAAAAGTATCTCTCCTCAAATCATGTCTAGTCTTGGATTTAAAATTTGAGGGGTGGACAATCTGATATCCCTGGACAGCTGTAATGTGGTGATACTATGAAACTAGTTACACAACTGGGTCAAACTTGCTGAGCTACATAAATGAGTGCTTTGCTACATTTTAATCCACTCAGGCATCATATGTAGGAATGCCAGACTCTTCATTTACAGGAGTAGCATGTAAAAATCTATATGTTCCCCTATCACAGGGACACATTTAAAAATTTTTGGAGACTAAAAGTATAAGTCAGTAGCCTTTCTATGCACCATATTTTTGTAGTTTTACATGTTTTAGCACTTCTGTGATCCCTAGGCAATAACTGCATCTTGCAAGAATTTCTTTTACAGAATGGGTTTTTTTGCTTCCCCACATTTCTTTCCTCTGCCCTATTCTTGCATTTTGCTTTCTTTCAAACTGACTATAACAATCCTTAAGAACACTGTCTCCTTGCTCTGTTCCTCTGGGACTTCCGTCTTTATACTCATCTGAACAATCAGTAAACTGCATTTTATTCAGCCCCTTTTTATTCTGCATTAATTAGATCACTGTAGCCTGATTTTTCCACCTGAAAATATGTAATTTCCCATTTAATAACATAAATTAAATTCTTGATTTTCTTTGTCCTGTTTTTAATGTAATGGTAAAGACATCAGTGACAAGAAAACCAAAGACTTATTAGGGTTAGGAAGGAGCAGTACTGTAAGCATATACGGTAGATTTAAAATAAATTACATGCTATAGAAAAGAGAGATAGACAAACTTCCTCTGGTATAGTCCCTAGTGATTTTGCCAGCGGAGGTTCAAATGCCAAGTGTTGAAACTTCACCTTCTCTTCAGAAGCTATTCCATAATGTTGCAGATCTAGCCATGAAGATTTTTATTCTGACATTCAAACTATATTTCCTCGCACTTTAATCTTATGCCATCATTGCTAGCTGTATCCATAAACAAATGCTCTTCCTTCATGGGATTTACAATCTTGCAAAGCATGTGTTTGAATTTAATTAGAAGACGTTTGAAATCAAAATTATCAAAATCAATTTTGCCTCTGTCTTACTGGACTAGGTTGATGTTAGAGTCCAATACTCTCAGACTAGGTTCTTTTAGATATTCCACATGAGGACAGTTTTCATGTTTGAATACCAAATTTCTTTATTTTAACACATTTGATGTTACATGGGATTTTGATTCAGTGGACTGATAAAGCAATATACTGAAATCACAACACAGGATAATAAAGCAATTGCAATGTATGGTCGAATAACGATAAAAACGTGATTCCTGTTACCACTGTCTATATGCTTACCATCATGATGCTGGGCATTCCCAGTCACTGGGAAGGAATACTTGGCTTGTAGCCAGCTCAATCCTGCTGCTCTCTTCAAAGTTCATTTTGTTGGTTGCTCAGTTTTTATCCCCTATGTTGGGCTGAGCCACTTGTACACTTCCCCCATGCTGGCCTGGCTGGCTTAGGAAGACATTCACACCTTTTTGATTAACTCAGGGAAGGCCATTTACACAACTAGTTGATCCACTCAAGTGATGGAGCCATTGATCTAAACCAAAGGCCACCCTTATATCCCCTTTTTGTTAGGGTAAGTTCAGCTTTCTTTACAACAGCTGTGGTCACTCCTTGTGTTCTCTTCCGAACTTCATGAGTGTATGTCTTTGCCCATCTCCTCTGAGCCTTCTTCTATTGTGGGGGTTCGTTGATTGGTTACAGTTGACGTGACCTGACCCTTAGTGATTTTGCAGTTATTTCCACAGAGAGAGGAAAACAATTATGTTAAGATACATGCACTTTAGCTAATGCACTAGTGAGGTCATCAGGAATGAAAACAGCAGGGATGGCACAGGCTTTTATACACATATCACACCATTCTGAAGAAGCAGATAGCATAATAAAAATACAGTTGAGATCTGTACATTAGACTAAGTACTTCTAGCAGTGAAGTTAGAGTGCATTTGCCATCCGGGATTTTTTTATGCTTATCCTTTCCTGATGCTTTTTTTCTAAGTGTCCCTGACGAGACTCTCATGACAGGACAGTGGACATGACAAACCTTTTGTCTGACCTGGTGCAGCTGTTCTTATGTTCTTAATGTAATAGGGCCACTAACTAGCATCAGCCAAACTTGAGAAGTGTTTTTATCCAAAACAATTTTGAAATAAATACATTCCTTAAATGGATTATGGCCCTTTCTCTTAAATTACCTTAAACAGCAGAGATGAACAAACCAAGACTGATATGCTTAAAACGCAGCTAAGGTTTATTTTAACTCTTTTCAGCCAAAGATCTCAAAGTAAATACCCATCTAAGACCACAGTATTCCTCTGGGAAGTGCACTTGACTCTGAATTATTCTAATAGCTTTATAAATGCATGAATAAGCTAAATGGATTATTCCACCAAACTCTGACATAATACTGTTATTACATTTGACTTGAAGACCTGAGCAGAGTACACACACATAATGCCTGAGTGAATTAGTGGTACACAAACACAGCTAGGAACAGTTGCTACCACAGCAAGGTTATAACCTTGTTATTATAAAGTGAGTATGTCAATATATGTATTTATGTATCTACATTTAAGTGACTATACACTAAAAAGCTGTATTCTTGGACACAGAATAAGTCACAGATGAACACGAAAAAGCAAGAATCCTCACAAATAAAAAAGGACCCTCCTCTTCCACTGCTGCTTACCATGCTCCTTCTGTAGCACATTGTATAGGTTCTCTCCAGTTCCCAACTGTACACGCTAGATGTGGGAGTCAGGCGATATTTGATGGGTGGAAAGTGTAGACACTCTTCATGATTTAAACCATGTCACAGGTCTTTCTTTTTTCACTCATCCCTCTGGTGTGGTACAGTTTCAGAGAACTCCTGCTCCTTCTCACATTTATGCCTACAGGCTGCCCATTTCTGAGGATTCCTTCCAAGATGAAATTTCCATTCTGAAATGTCATACTAGTTTCTTAAGAGGAGGAGTACTCACTGGAAACTCATGGTGTTAATCAAGCCCAAAACCCAATGAAAAATATTTTATCTGAAATGATAGAGCCAGGACAATAATTTCAAGTTTCTTCCAAATTAATGAGCTGTACATGAAAACTAATTGTTCAGCACATTCTAATTTGCTATCCGAGGGAAAGATAGGAAGATGAGTAAATGTTCAATCTGTTTCATAACTAACATTTCATACACAATTACATATGTTTCATAAATACTTAAGTGCATTTGTGAAGTAGGCAAACTGGTATACATAAATGTAAGGTCTGGTTTATGTAAGGTCTGGTTTATAAACCATAGTTAGCAGATAGAAATGCAAGTGGGCAGGAGACTTCCAGTAAAAGTAGTCATTGGTGATAATATCCTCAAATGATTTCCTGCTGTCTACAGTTGACTGTAAGTCTTTTCACCACTTTATGTATCAAGAATTCTCCAGCCAACAACTCAAATTTGTAAAATATAGCATGATCATCTGAGGGCTTGATTTATCTGCTGGATGTGTGCTGTATTCTCCCCAAAGAAGACCTATGTAGAAAGCAATGTAAGCATTACTAGCTTTCTGAGTCGAGTGCCTCATCTGAAAAAAAATTACTGCAATTGGTAAATAATTAATTTTTTTAAATTTTGTAAGACACCATTATTTCTAATGGTACCCTAAAAGTTGTTTATGTTTTGCTAATTCTAGCTGGTTTTTGTCAAACCATGTGCTTTTGGGGAATATCCTACCAGAAATACAATGAGTTCTGCATTCTGAGTGACAGCTCTAGATTAACAGGTCAACAACATTGCAAAAAGGTCATTGAAAACTCCTCTGACAGACAGATTACTTGGAGTTTTAAGAGCTTCTGTGTACATCTGGCAGAAGGACTGGGCACTACATAAGATAAAACTTTCCAATAAATCTTGAGGAGACTAAAGAATTAAGTGGAACAGTCGAGTAAGTGGAATGAAGTGGAATAAACCCAATCTTCATGGCATGTTGCCACTGTGTTCCCAAATGGCTGCAAAATGAAACACGGTGAGAATGTGTGATCATCATGGAGCAATATGAGCAGCCAGAAGAAATGAATTGAAGGCAAAACATTTTGAGGGTGTATGGTAAATCAGATCAAAAGGGCCAAACTCATATCACATCACCACTGGCTGCTAAGGCTTTAGCAGATTATTGTGTATGACAATACACAATAGCTTTGAGGATAGGCACATCACTTGTTTTTCTCTAGGTCTGTTGCCTAGTTGCCTGCTGTGGCAGCTAGGTAATGGAGATTACCTCATGTGCAAGTGGGAATGAATAGGCTACTGTGTACAAGTCTGTTGGGAAGAAGCATATTTTGGTTATCTTCAGATCAGAGCAGGGTATTTTTGCAGGCAGTTCAAAGCAGAGACATTAGGTTGCAGTGAACAGGGTGGTAGAGTAAATAAGAAAATAACAGGCAGTTGGACAACTTTTAAACTAGAATTAATCTGAGTTAATTTATTAGTCTTTTAGAAATTTTACCTCTGACTGTTTCTCTTCCACCAGTGGCCAATCCATGGCAGTCTCTGCTGCCTTGAGGTTAAAAGACCCCCACTACATTTCTTGGGGATAGCTGTAGGTATGGAGACCAAAATTGTTTAGTGTTCTTCAGTAGGCAGCATCTTACTTTGTGAAGTTCCCACTTCACAAATGTCATGACAACCTTCTGCCACAGAGCAGTGCAAAACAAGTTCCTACACTTCTGTTTCAGGACAAGCTAGATAGATATGACACTGTCAGAGTAAAGCACTAATATGTTCTTTTGTCCCTGCTGCAGTGTCATACTAGGTCAGGAACTGGCCCTAGACAGTGAAAAAATGGAAGAGCTTGAGAATTGAGGCTTGGCTAAAAGTGTGATAAAAACGAATTTAGCTGTAATCTGGCAGCTGTAAATTTAACTGTGATGGCAGAATATCTATAATTAGGAACTGGACGGGCAGGCAGATAGTAGAGAAATAGCAAAAGAGCTAGCAAGCTTTTGGTGAAGTTTTCTGACTACCATGGATGATTCTGAAACTAAAAGAAAATTATATTAATGAAGACAACCCAATTACTTTTACAGTGTGTAAAAGTATATCAGGGATCAAAGCTAGGGCAGTAAGAAAAAAAAACCTTAGATATTATAGTTTTGTCACATGAAGAAACTTAAACAAATGGACAACTAGCAAGGCTAGCAAAGGTACTTTCCAAACCAGAAGATGGTAGCATTAAGTCAATATGGTGTATTTTTGGCTTTCAGATGAAACTGCTTGATGATCAATAAGTGCTCTTGCTATGTGTGTGAAAGGAAAAGACTGGCATGAACCCTGCAGAAATGCTCAGCAACAGGTCATGAACAATTCTAAGAAGTATATAAAGTAAACCATAACAAAAGAAAGAAGCCTTGGGATTTATCTGAGATTTCCCCCATTAAGAGATGTGGCAGTATACACTTTGCTTATGCCGTCTGCACAAGTGAGAAACTCAGTCTAGTGCTCCAGGCACTGCTATATTAAATATTGATGGGAATTCTCTGTATAGGAGATTGTTCCTTCCAAGGAACTGATAAATAGTTAATGAGGAGTTAGGCAGCTGAGTCCATCCTGAATGGGTAATTCCTTCAGTAACAACAGTTTGGCTGCCCCTTGAGGGTTCATTTTTTTTCTCTCTCATACAACAAAATATAATTTAACTTAGGTTTATTATTTTGTAACCTAAAAAAATATATATGTATTGATTGCTGGGTTCTAAATTATCTGAATGCCTTTGGAAATCTTTCCCTGCTCATAAATAAACAATGAACAAGTAGCTAGTCAGCATCTGTCTGATGAATTACAGTGTTTGAAGCATCACAGTCAATGTGATCTAGTCAATAATAGACAGCAGCAAAAAGATACCAGCCTACCAGGCACGAAATGAGTCCCTCTGTTACTTTTGCTCATTTCTTCCTACCCACAGTGAATAAGTACACCCTCGCACATTCTAAACCTATGCTACTACCATGGCAAGAGTCTCAGTACACTAAGCCAGCTGTTTGCCCATTGTGTGTTTATCAGCTATCAGCTGACTGCTTCTTTGTTAAAAAAGAGAGGAAAAGTACTTTCTTTCCTGAGGATTTTGTGCTTAAAGAAGATGGCAACTGGAGCTGGGACCCCTTTATGTATCTACAGAGGAACATAGAGGTAGGAAACATTTCCTCCAGAGCGCACTACTAATATCCTTCAGTCAGGCCATGAAAGAAGAAAGCAGTGCTGGGAATCCTCAGGAACATCCAAGTCTGGGAAAGTGTATGTTATTTCTTTTCAGAAACTGACCTCAGGTGAGTTTTGACTTGTAGCTTGCATTAGAATAGAGAAGGTGAACACTCACAGGCAATAGTCACCAGCTCAAATCAAATCCAAGAAATCTTCAGCTGCATCAGCTGTTCAGCAGCATACGCAGAGGTCTTGCTCCAGGTATGTGCTGGTTTTGGCTGGGATAGAGTTCATTTTCTTCATAGTAGCTGGTATGGGGCTATGTTCTGGGTTTGTGCTGAAAACAGTGTTGATGACACAGACATGTTTTCGTTACTGCTGAGCAGTGCTTACACAGAGTCGAGGCCTTTCCTGCCTCTCAGCCCACCCCACCAGCAAGTTGGCTGGGTGTGCACAAGAAGTTGGGAGGGGACACAGCTGGGACAGCTGACCCCAACTGACCACAGGGATATCCCGTACCATATGATGTCATGCTCAGCATATAAAGCTGGGGGAAGAAGAAGGGAGCGAGGACATTTGGCATGATGGTTTTTGTCTTCCCAAGTCACCGTTAGGCATGATGGAGCCCTGCTTTGCTGGAGATGGCTGAACACCTGCCTGCCCATGGGAAGTGGTGACTGAATTCCTTGCTTTGCTTTGCTTGCGTGCATAGCTTTTGCTTTACCTATTAATCTGTCTTTATCTCAACCCACAATTTTTCTCACTTTTACTCTTCTAATTCCCCCCCCCCCCCCCCCGATGTGGGAGGAGTGAGCAAGCAGCTGTGTGGTGCTTAGTTGCCAGTTGGGATTAAACCACAACAGTTCTTTTTGGCACCCAACGTAGGGCTCAAAAGGTTTGAGATAATGACAGGTTTGACTGGAATGTGCCAGATCGAATTTATAGCTGTTATTGCTGTTTACCTATTAATTGACAGGCTTCTGCGCTAGCCATGGGGCTTGCTTGCCTTGCTGTATATTAGACTCTAGTGCTCATTAGTGGCTCTTTTTTGATTTTGCCGCTTGCTGTAGTACTGTATTGCTTGTCATCTTACTCTGCTGTGCCTGGGAACACTTTGATAATAGCCATGGCGATGCACCTGGGCTGGCAGGTGTTTCTGTGCTGCTGCACTGGACAGGTTGGAACTCCAGTGTGAACTCAAGTTGAAGGGACTGTGGTCTGTTGTCATGAAAAGGAGTGGTTTGAACTGCTTAAAGGATCACTTTCAATGATATTAGTAAAAAAAAAGGATTTAATAGGAATTTATATAAAAACGTGACTTCACAAAATTCGATGGCAAGGTTCACCCTATTACTTAATACATGGATGAAACGCACAAAGGAAAATTAAGTCAGAATCAAACTAAAATGATGTACACAGAGACCAAAGATGCAATAGAGTAAAAGAGAAACAGATCAAGAAAGATTGAGTTAGAATTGATTTCTCATGATTTGTACACAGATCGGCAATGTAAAAAGGTAGGAGAGACCCTCCCATTGAGTCATGAGGTTCAGAGAAGACCCCCTAGCTTTCTAAACTCCTGTCAGAGTCTAGGTGCAGCTAGATCAGCTCCCAGTCTCGGACTTGTTCAATGGTTTATATCTAAAGATACCATGAGTATAACAGCAGGCTGAGATTCATTCACAGTTGAATAACCTTCACGACAGTAATTTAAGTATAGATTTGAAAAGCAATATTTGTAATATACTTGCTGTAGAATATTCAGGTTAGTACACACACATGCATAAAGATATACATAAGTGAGTAAAAGAGGTATATCTGTTAAAAATTCTCCTCAAGTTCAGTGAAAATATTCACATTAAATGCTTTGACATCTTTCTCAACAGATGAAGGGTTGAGCCTCAAGGAGCAAAGAATATCAGCCCAAGTCTCATTGGCTTTCAGCAACAGGCCTCCGATCTTCGCAAACTGAAGAGTTTACAAGCTCTGAGAGGCATCCCACTCCGAGGGACGTGCTGTTCGCAGCCTGCTGTGGTCCAGAAGAGCTTAAAGGGTCTCACTTTGTACCACTGTTTATAGTTTCGGGAGATGATTGGCTTTAGCCATCAGCAAATTACTGGGATGCTGGTAGCACTGGTACTGTTCCACATGAGTTACGATTCATTAAGGAAGGCTCCAAGGCTGTCAGTGAATGACTTAAGATTCAGAGACGGGATGTTCCAAGGCTGTCAGGAGAGGACTGATATATGTCCCAAGGTTGTCAGGAAATGACTAATTACCCCTACTCCCATAGCCAGCCTCCACCAGGTAACAGGAGTCCTTGGTACGGTCAGTGCAGCTCCCTGTCTTAGCCATGCAAGAGTTTCTGGTACGGGGAAGGGACGCTTAACTGCCCAACTTATTACACTTATGCTAAGACCTAGCAAGACTTCCCGAGTTCGTAGATCAGTCCAGAGTGGGGGAAGAAATGCACCACCACAATCCACCCCAAGACTAAAATTAATACATCTGTCTCTCACAGAGTGGCAGTAAGGTCGCCTCTTGCCTCTGTGCCTATAAACAGATCAATGCCATGTTCCAATTGTAATTTGAGGGAAATTTTCCATAGGTCTGCTTAATTCTAAATATTTGATAGATACAATTAAGCAATATTATACATGCAAGGAGGTTTCTGTAGCAGTGATATTTGTCTGACTGTCTTCCATATACTAATATGTAGAACAATGTTTAACAAGCATAATATAACAGAAATGAGCAAAATTATTATAGGATGTAACATTTGATTTAAAGTTCCTGTTGCTGTTGGTGACCATCCAAATAAGGTATCCCACCAATTATGTTCTCCATCTTTATTCACTCTTTCCAGGATATGGTGTATCTTTTCTGCATCATGATGGACAGTAATTAGGGGGGTTTGTCTGTTGTCCGGAATTCGTTTGACCAATTGATTCAGGTCATCACATTGCAGCAGTTTTCTCACCAATGTAAGATTCATTCCAATGGGGGTAGGTAGTAAGTCATGATATTATGTATAGTTTGATTGTAGCAATTGCTAAGTTGTGACAGGAGCTTAATAGTTAAAATTGCATCCCATGATTTTGGTAAAATTACAAATACAGGTATTTGAGTGATTATATATCTCCACAGTGATATTGTCTGTAAGCATAGAACCTCAAAGGGTTCTCATACAAACACATCCATTTCCAACATATATAAGCACAGTTTCAGGGGCTTCATCAGGAGATACTTCAAAATCACAAACATTTTGTTCAGTGTCAAGACAAATGTCTTTGGCCTTAATGGTATTACTTTCACAAATGTATCCCTGTTGTTCCCACACAACTCATGCATCAACATCAATAGTTAGCCATTTGTTTCCATTTTGTTGGGCCCATACTCTATGTTCCAATGGATAGAGTATAGTTCCATGGTGATTTAATCCCAGTGCAATGATTGGGTATATGGTGTATACCGAAGCATTGCGTATTGTCAAAACAAAAGCTGTGGCTTTACTGTTGGTATGGTCATAAGTGAAATTGATTAGATGCCACCAAGAGTGGAATTCTCTTTCAAATTTAGTTGCATTATACCAAATTACCTTTCACGTTTCAGTGGGTAAGATGCTCTCATCGCCTTCCCTTATAACTGCCGCCACAGTAGATCGTATCCACAACCGGGCTTAGATGCAGCTAAGAGCTAGAGAAACATTATTTTGGGTAGTGCCCAATGCATTAATAATTAGTTGGTGGTCTTTCTCATTAGTTCTCTCCTACTTAGGCAATATATCAGCCAGAAGCCACTGACTAGTGCCTAATGCAGCCAAAGAAGATTGTGGATACATACCTGTGGATATACACCACCACACCTGTGGATGAGTCCATGTGACAGCAGGACACCCCAAAGTGTCTGTGGCTGTGGATGAACCGACTCCAGAGCAGGTATGTCTCAAAGTGTCTGTGGCTGTGGTTGTCTGTGGTGCAGCAGGTATACCTCTGAAGGGATTGTGGCCCAAGGATAAGTCCACACTGAAGATACACCTCAAAGCATCTGTGGCTGTGCATGAGGTCATGCTGGACCACCTGAAAGTGTGTGGCCATGGATAAGCCCACAACGGGGCAGGTATCTCCTGGAGACACTGCAGCTATGGCTAAAGCCATGCTGGAGCAGGTTTACTTCTGAAGGGACTACGGCTGTTTGTAAGGCCATGCTGGAGCAGTTATATCTCTGAAGGCATTGTGGTCCATGGATTAGACCACACTGGAACAGTGGCACCTCAAAGCAACTGTGGCTGTGGATAAGTCTATGCCACAGCAGGTATACCCCTGAAGAGACTGTGGCTCATAGATAAGGCTCCACTTGGAGCAGGTACACCCCTAAGGGACTGCAGTCTATGGATAAGTCCAAGGCAGAGCAGGGGCAAGGAGAGGTATTCATTGCAATGTTAAACCCAATGGTCTGGTCCAAAGGGACCAGGGGTGGAGATTGTAATGGAAATTCCTTTACAGTGTTGTAACCCATGATTTGAGTTGCTTGTTATAGGAATTACTGTAGCAGGAACCACCTGAACCAATCGAGGACAAGCCTTACAAGAAGCAGTGCAAGTACAGCCGCGATCCGACCTGAGCTGGTTTTGGTGCCCAATAACTCCATGCAACACACCACCTCTCCTGTCCTGAGTGACCACCACAACAGATGGAGCCCAAAGTCATGGACTAAATGAAGTCAATGGACATTTTGTGGACATTTGTGGACATTTTAAAGACATTTTATGGGGTTGGTCAATAGACTAAGGGAATAATATCTGTGTATTACATCAAAGGTTGGGAAGGGTGGTGGTGGTGGTTAATGAGGTTGTATTGGATAGTGTGGCACCTAGGCATGATGTAAATGATATAGAATAAGGGGTGGAGAATGTGCTGGTTTTGGCTGGGATAGAGTTCATTTTCTTCATAGTAGCTGGTATGGGGCTATGTTCTGGGTTTGTGCTGAAAACAGTGTTGATAATGCCAGATGGTTTCATCATTGCTGAGCAGTGCTTACACAGCATCAAGGCCTTTTCTGCTTCCCAACCCACCAGTGAGTAGGCTGGGGGTGCACAAGAAGTTGGGAGGGGACACAGCCGGGACAGCTGACCCCAGCTGACCAAAGGGATATTCCAGACCATATGATGTCATGCTCAGCATATAAAGCTGGGGGAAGAATCATAGAATAGAATCATAGAATCATTTAGGTTGGAAAAGACCTTCAAGATCATCAAGTCCAACCATCAACCATGCCCACTAAACCATGTTATTGAATACCCTGTCTATGCACTTTTTGAATACCTCCAGGGATGGTGACTCAACCACTTCCCTGGGCAGCCTGTTCCAATGCGTGACAACCCTCTCAGTAAAGAAATTTTTCCTAATATCTAACCTAAACCTCCCTTGCCGCAACTTGAGGCCATTTCCTCTCATCTTTTCTCCAGACACCTGACAGAAGAGACAAGCACTCACCTTACTACAACCTCCTTTCAGGTAGTTGTAGAGAGCGATAAGGTCTCCCCTCAGCCTCCTCTTCTCCAGACTAAACAACCCCAGTTCTCTCAGCCGCTCCTCATGAGACTCCAGGCCCCTCACCAACTTGGTTGCCCTTCTCTGGACACGCTCCAGAACCTCAATGTCTTTCCTTTAGTGAGGGGCCCAAAACTGAACACAGTACTCGAGGTGCGGCCTCACCAGTGCCGAGTACAGGGGAACAATCACCTCCCTGCTCCTGCTGGCCACACTATTTCTGATACAGGCCAGGATGCCATTGGCCTTCTTGGCCACCTGGGCACACTGCTGGCTCATATTCAGCCGGCTGTCAACCAACACACCCAGGTCTTTCTCTGCTGGGCAGCTTTCCAGCCGCTCTTCCCCAAGCCTGTAGTGCTGCATGGGGTTGCTGTGACCAAAGTGCAGAACCCGACACTTGGCCTTGTTGAACTTCATACGATTGGCCTTAGCCCATCAGTCCAGCCTGTCCAGATCTCTTTGTAGAGTCTCTCTACCCTCAAGCAGATCGACCTTGCCTCCCAACTTGGTGTCATCTGCAAACTGGCTGAGGGTGCACTCAATCCCCTCATCCAAATAATTGATAAAGATATTAAACAGAACGGGGTCCAACACCGAGCCCTGGGGAACACCACTTGTGACCAGCCGCCAACTGGATTTCACCCCGTTCACCACAACCCTTTTGGGCTCAGCCATCCAGCCAGTTTTTCACCCAGCAAAGAGTACACTTGTCCAAGCCATGAGATGCCAGCTTCTCAAGGAGTATGCCGTGAGAGACAGTGTCAAATGCCCTGCTGAAGTCAAGGTAGATAACATCCACAGTTTTTCCCTCATCCACTAGGCGGGTCACCTGGTCATAGAAGGAGATCAGGTTGGTCAAGAAGAATGAAGCGAGGACATTTGGAGTGATGGTGTTTGTCTTCCCAAGTAACCGTTACGTGTGATGGAGCCCTGCTTTCCTGGAGATGGCTGAACATCTGCCTGCCAATGGGAAGTGGTGACTGAATTCCTTGGTTTGCTTTGCTTGCGTGCACAGCTTTTGCTTTGCCTATGAAACTGTCTTTATCTCAACCCATGAGTTTCTTCACTTTTACTCCTCTGATTCTCTCCCCCATCCTGATGTGGGAGGAGTGAGCAAGCAGCTTTGTGGTGCTTAATTGCCGGCTGGGGTTAAACCACAACAGTAGGCAAGACAAAAGCCAGTGCATAGAGACTGTTGGAATCTTGTTCAGGCTTTCCAGGTCACCTGTCATGAGCGTGTCCAACTTTTCGTAGTGCCTGTATCTGTTTGGTAGCTGTTCCTGTTCAGTTCAGTAGATAAACATAGGTCATTGGGGTGTTGATCTAATGTTTCTAAAATCCAGTAAGCATTTCACAGTTATTTTAAGAGAAAACATAGCAAAGAATATTAAGGTTTTGTAGTTGTAGGGAGGGTGTTAAGATACAAAAACATACCAGGTTTTGTATAGGTATTTAAATATTTTGCTAGTATGGATAGGCATAGTCAGCTTAGTGCATGAAACAATAATATTGCTGACAATGCAACATACCATGTGAAAGACTACCTTGTAGCAGATAAACTGAATACTTTATAGTTGGGCCACCTTCACTCCACATTACCTTAAACCATAATAAAACGTGAGCTACTCCATTGCACAAATAAAGCTCGCTATTTCTGCTATAAAAGGACAATCCTGAACATAGTGCAAAAACCAAGCAGACTTTGTGATATGCATTAGAGAGATCTGTAGAGGAGGACTGAACATAAACATTTCATAAAGCAATAAATCAGTGTTAGTTTAAATAAGAAAACCTGAGGATCAACAGCCACCTCTTAAGTTAATGGGGGAAGAAATTGTTTGGCTTGCATTTTTATGTTTTACAAGTAGTCCTATTTTCCCAAGACAATATATCTGAGTATTAAGGAAAAGAATTTATCTGAATACAATAGAATACTATACTTGATGTATAAAATTCTGATCAGTTAGTCCCAAAGCCTTACTACCACAAAATAAGAGGGGTTACTGCCTATTTCAACACAAGAGGTGCAGACCCTCTATCCCCAGGGGACTTTATCTGAATGGAGAAAGTTTGCATTTGTTGCTAGCAGTCCACAGGAGTCTGGTTTGTCACTGCAGCTATTGATCATGCTGACAGCACCCTTTTACCAAAAGGCACTGCTTTTCAGCCTCTTCCCCAGCTGCCCCCATATCTATGGATAGAATAACAATGTATGCCATTTTCTGTCAATGCAGCCACACTCTTCTGTTCTGCAGCTTTTCTCCTACTGTGGTCTTAGTCACCTTTAACACAGACAGGAGTAAATTTGGCTTGTCATTCACAGTTTTTTTTTTTCTTCATAAATTCATAATTCTACAGAGAGCAACCTGATTACCTAGGAAGTAGAGCACAACCCAGTAGGTTGCAAGCAGCTACCCACAGTAAGACAGAGCGCATGTAGCAGACAGGGCCCTTGCATTACCCTTTTAAGCTCTACTTTGAGTCTTGAAGGCAAGAACATAAGAAGATGAAATTAGTCCTGCTGGATCAGACCAAACAATCTAGCACAGTGTCTTGTCTCTGTCAATAACCAAATACAGATGGTAAGGGAAGTTACTTACAAACATAGCGCAAGCTTGTGAGATGCTTTCTCCATGTTGGGAGATTATAATGCACCATGGAATGTGACAGAAGCTGAAGCTTTATTCTCAACTTAATGTAGAGGAATTGATGCCAGTGAAAGATGAGGTTTGTGTACTTCTATCAGAGTTCCCATTAAAAAAAAATAATTCATCTGAGTACTGCTCAGTATTGCCTGATGAATAAAGGTGATAATGCTCCTGTGTTTACAACTTCATGCAATTTAAAGAGGAACATCAATAGTCCATGAATAGCAGCTAAATCAGTCTGCAAACCACAGCAGTGATGACAACAGCTCTTGAAGAAACTACTTCAAACATTTGTTTGCTTGTATAAACGGGCATGCTTCTAGTAAGTCTTCACCAATCTTAGGCTGGGGGATCACCTTTAAATAGGTCCCAACAACAGTTTAGAGTGAGACAAACTTTCATTTGTTTCTTTGGTGGGATGAAAACCACAAACCACCAGACCCTGGATATGGTTACATTTACAGACTATGTGACTAAAAAGCAGGTATGCTGAACAATTTGTCTGAGAAGAAGGAGGAATGTTTGTAGACGTTGTTTGTCTTTGTAATGTGCTTGGTGGATTGGGCTGAAGTGAATAGGTTAATAGTTAGGAAACACTTGTTAGAGAGTCTGTCCGAAGACAGCATAGACTGGAGCAAACCTCACTCGTCCTGACAGATTTTGTGAAGAAACTGGAGTGCAACATAGAGAAGCTATCAGGGAGAATACTGTGGCTACAATGACATGTTGGAATGGAGCACTGTCAATGGGACAGATGGACAAAAGGGTTAATGAGAGAAAAGAGGGACTCCAATAGACTTTGGAGAGTAATGGCCTTGGCAGACAAGTGTGCAAATACCAGAGTGATGGACATATTACTACAGTGAATCCTAGAGAGCAGCTCGTGTAATTCAAGTACAGCAAATCACAAGGCTCAGATAAAACTCATCCAAGAGTACCAAAGGAAATAAAAGTGCGAAACAGTAGAAACACCAATGAGGAAGCTGAATATAATGGCCACTAAACACAGAGCAAAAGAAGAAGCAACTGTTTTGCACTCTGTATATTCTACTTGTAGATTTCGTTGTCAGAGTGAGGTGACTGAATGAAACCCAGACACAAGGTAGGGCTGGTTCATGCTGTGACTTAATGGTAACTCTACAGTTATCCAAGTGATAGGCAGTCTGCTCTCAAGTTTTGGCACATAGGAACTTAAGGGGGAAGGGAAGGAGTTTAGAAAAAAGTGTGTCATGCCTCAGCTGCCTGTAATATTATTGGTGAGTACATTACAAAATATGCCTTCTCTGCAGGATTAAGACCGGCCATTACCCAGGGCCAATGACTATTTCTGAATGATAAGAGCTGCCTGCTACAAAGATTGTTGTTTCTTTTTTAGTGTGTTTCTCTATCAAGCCTCCGATCTTTGATCAGCTTCTGGATTAGTTTTGCCACAGCAAGCGTATTTCTCTGACAGTCTGCTGGCCAGTGAATCAAGTCTGTGCTCAGAGGCAAATGCATTCTGAGGCCTACCTCTAGTGTCTCTACATTAGTGTATGAAGCTTGAGCAACAGTCAGAAAGAATTTCAAGGTCATGACTGGTTGCAGGGCTACAGTGTGAGCACAGTCACAGAGACTGAGTGGGACAGCATGTGCACAGGCTTCTCTGGGGAGAGAAGAAAAGGAGGAAGGATTGCATCCTGTATAAAGGAGCTTCTTGTCAGTACAGCTCCAGTATGAAATCACAGGCTTGTCTTTTGGTGGTCTTTGAATCAAGATCAATGCACCCTGGGGATATTATGGGGATATAAAGGGGAAAGCAGCTTATAAAAAATATGTCACATGCCTCAGCCACCTGTGGCGGTTGGGTAAAATATAACATTTGTTTGCTGAAGTACTTACGGAGAAGGCCAAATCTCAGGTGGAACTAAACCCAGGTCTAGACTTAGAGGATAATGTAACTTTAGTAAATATGCTAGTAGCGAAAGGAAGTTTGGAGAAAACATGGGCCAGTTTTTGAACAAGGAAGACAACCTAATTAGTAGTAATCAATAGCTTGGTATCTGGTTGCAGCTAGGAGCAAATGGAGTTGAGGCCTATATGCTTCAACAGTTTAATTGGTAATGTGGATGTTAAGAAAGCAATTTGTGAATGATAGTAAATGAGGGGAAGAGATTATTAAGATGGGAAGTAAAACCTTAGTCCTAATGGACCTCAAGAAACTTGAAGATTGATCAACAGTCATCTTATGCAGTTCAAGAAGTGTAAATTCTGCACATGGGCATAAAAGCCTAATTCATGCACAAATATAAGCTGGAACTGATTAGCTGAGTAGCAGCCCTGATGTAAATGCCTGAAAGTGGCAGTGAATACCAAGCAAAACATAAGCCAGCATTGCAACCACATCATAAATAAGGGAAAGTGCACAATGCCTATTAGGAGGATCCTGGCCAGCAGATCAAGGCAAGTTACTGTATGTTTTTTCTCAGTCCCTGTGAGGCTGCACCTAAAATACTGTGTCCGGTTTTTGGTTCCAGATGAAGAGCCGTAAGGAGAAAGAGTGTCAGACAGAAGCTACCAAGATATTTAGGAGCCTAGAGCACACTAGCTTCAAGGAGAAGTTGAGAGAGATAGGCTTGTTCAGTATGATAGCAGCCTACAACTGCTGGAAAGGAATTTATGATTTGATGTAGCCAAAGTCTTTCCAGTAGAAGAAAATAGCAGGAGCAATGAACACTTACTGCAGCTGGGAGGTTCAGATTAAATGTTTGGGAAAAATTCCTGAAAAAGATCATAAGAGCTGCACAGGAATAGTGAGAGAACTGTAGGATCTCCACGCTTGGAGGTTTTCATGACTTGACCAAAGTCATGCCTTACCTCATCTACAGCTGGTGATAATTTTGCTTCAGGGAAGAGGCTGAAATAGATGACTTCCAGAGGAACCTTCCAACAAACATTCTCTGAATCAGTGGCTACCTCACAGTTAAATATAAAATTTTCTTCATACACTGTATGTTGTTTGATTTCCACTGCATCAAAACGGGCTAGTTTAGATGAAGCTCAGATGCTACTCTCAGAGTGTTCTTTTAAATATCCTTTGCCTTAAAGGAAAGACTAGCAATGGAATTATGCTTCTGTAAATTGGCAGAAGACCTATAGCTTAGCATAAAACCTATTTTCATGTTGGTTTGTCCTATATCACCTTTGCCAGGAAGAAATGCATGTTTTGCTTTGCAGCGCCACTTCATTTGAGAGGATAGTGTTGAGTTAGTAGCAGCAGCGAAGGTCAGGAGATTAGGGAGAAAAACTAATTGCGTGCTATAAACAACCCAAATATACTTCATTCTGCACCAGGGCTTTTATCAGCTCTTGTTTTATCAGAAATCAATCCATCCCTTCACAGTTTACTTGTTCATGGGATAAAAAATTAGAGCTTGCAGTAGTAAATATGGGAACTATAGCTATAATTCATCAGTTCTTTTATCTCTGATAAGCTTGCATTATTCACAATAGAAGGTCCGTGTATCTGTCATTTTACCAGGGAATGTGACATTTATTTCTATAAACCATTTATACAGATAAACTCACAAAACTGAGTCCACAGACCCACCTGGAATAACTTTCCAGTGCACTTATACTGAAAAGACTTTATTGGTCATTTATAGCTTGCATAGCTTCAGAAACAAACCTTACCTAGCTGGAAGCTCATTTCTTTTCAGGTATTATAATGTAACAAACCTTAGGGCTATATTCTCTCTGTCTGAAAATGTGTAACAGCCTTTGTCTTCAGTATATGATTTCCTTGAGATTCAATCAGAAACACATGGGTAGCTAGAACACAGACTTTTAACAGCAGTCTTCAGCATTCTTTCAGTGTTCTTTCGTAATCATCTAAGCTCAAAACTCAGAAAGGAATGTGCGATTAACACCAAAAAAAAAAAAAAAAAAAGATTCAAGCCATCCTCCACACTCCATAAAAGGACTTTTCAGAAGACTGTTGTTTAGCTGGCATCATAGGAAGTGTCTGGTGCTCCAGAAATGTGGGGAAAAGGTCAGGCCCATGCTCTAAGAATCATATAGGAAAAGAAAAGAAGAAGGAAGAGCAAACAGAAGAGAAGGAGGAAGACAGAGAAAGGCACAAAAAATCAGACAGATCTCTCTGGGGCTAAGTTTTTCTTGGCACAGTGGCGGGGGTAAGGCCTGGCAGTACAGGTCTAGCCTCCCCAGCTGACAGCACTGATCAAGTGGGAAACGCAGACTTTCCTTTCCAGGGCATAGGCTCTCTTGGACCCACAGGCAAAGCACAGCCTCTTGCCATGACCGGGGGCAGAGGGGAAGGGGCACTCGAGAGAGATGGGGAAGCAGCCAGCACCATTTCAGCTACCTCCCCTGTGCCTCCCTCTGGCTCCCAGCTTGGTCCAAGTCCCACTGGACCCAGGCCAGAGGGATGCACCAGGAGTAAGGGGAGTGCAGGCTGCAGGTGGTCTCGTTGCTTAGTGTGGAGAGGAGGGAAGAAAAGAGAGAGAGAGAGAACATGTCTCTCAGAACCTGGTATGCCTGTTACTATTCTTTTCTCACCTGTCTCTGGCTGCCAATTTCTTTTTTACTTCTTTCTGCCTCATTTGATGCCTGCTGCTGGCTCTTTTTTTTTTTTTTTCTGTCTCAATATGGTTTTTTTTTTATTTGGAGGTTATTAAAACTTAGTCCTTTTTTTTCAGAGTGTAGCCCTCCTTGCCCTGTCATGAAGTAAAATCATATTGAACAGAAAGTCTTTACCTGGAGCACAGACAGGAATTAAACACACTGGTTTTAACAAGAACATACATAAACATTCCCAGACTTCTTGTACTGCCAACATGAGCTTCCTTATTCATGCTAAGGTATTGACAATCTGTTTTCAAGCTGGGATACATACTGCTTTGCAATCTTTATGTATGAAATGTTTTTCAGCACTGTGAATACCTCAAAGACAGCATCATATCTAGTCCTCTTACAGTGCTTGCTATCTAACCACCTACATTTCCTTGCAGATAATGCATCTCAATAAACACCTTAAACTGTATTAAATGTGTATTATTTATATACAGTTTCAAGGGAGCAGAAAAAAGTTCTAACTTTGTCAGTGCATTGCTGCTGATTTAATCAGAGTATATTTGCAAACCAGTAAAGCACACGCAATATTCTTCTTCTGCCTCCTGCTTGCTCTCCATGTCTGTTGACAACATGGATAATACTGGAGCTGCTAATTCTCAGCTTGCAGTGCTTAATGCTCTTGCCAGAGTACTCATTACTAGAAAGACACCAAGGATCAAACTCATACCGAGAGTAATCCAGCGTAGCACTGACTGAAGTCAACAAGAGTTGAGCCTCCCTATGCCAGGATTGTATTTATCACTGAAACTGTCTCCAATGCAAAGATGCCTTGCTATGTTTATTCTGTCCCACCATGTCCTGTATAATCAGGAGAGAATGAGACAAAAGGTTTACACTGTGGTTTTAATGTCTGCCAATAACAAGGTTGGAGATTCACAGCATCTGAAACCAATCAGTTAGCGAAGTGCTCTGCAGCTGCACAAAGCACTCCATCTTAACATCGCGTCCAATTGTGCATTACAGGGGATCTTTCAATATGCTCTTCTAGGCTGTGCTAGCAAACTTAGTAATATGCACTCTTGCCTTACTTGCTGACTTGCTTAAAAAAAGAAAATTAAATACATTTCTCATATGGCTATATTGTGGAATTTTTCCACACCATTAAATAAAATGTTGCTCTAGTTTATTGGCATTTTCCAAGAGAAAACATTTCTTAAGTTAAACTAACTGAGTTGTGAGGGACTTTCTGCTTCTGCACACCATATTTTTTTCTCCAAAACATATATTTCTGCTATTGTGCCAGCAGCTCATCTAAGGTAGAAAATCAGCAGCCTCCTCTCACCAGAATAAATCAAGAGTAATTCTTCTGAAGTCAATGGAGTTAGACCAGTGTACAGGAAGAGAAAATCATGTTCTGCCTGATCAGCCCTGTAGAAGAAAACAAGATACAACCCTTATTACAAACAACCAGGTTACAGAAACTTACTTCTTACTATGCTTTTTAATGTAGTTTGAGTGACAGAGAGTGGGACACATAATATCAGTAACATTTCTGGAATAATTAAGAAAAACCCTTGCATGTACTGTGCATTTTTTTTCAGCAACAACCGTGAGAAAGAAATTCTTTGCAACAATAGTGTTTCCTTGTTCATGTATTATGCACACACCTGTGCATTCATATAGGTTAATGGCAGGGCAAAAGAAGCCTTAGTGCAAATGTGATAGCCAGAGTAAAGCAAATACAAAGGAAAGTTATACTGACAGACAGACAGAAAGGTTTGATGTTAGCTATTGGAGCTACTGGAACTGATACTTTGAGCTAGGGTTTCTTAACATTAAGGCTTCCTTCTCTGTCTTCCTGAAAAGCCTATTACATAAGTCTGGTTATTGGGTTAGACTCATTTAAAATCCAGCCTTGTGACACCTATTAAGCTAACAGATGTAGATCCATAGATGGATGAATTACTACTAGCTTCAAAGATGCTTCGTTCATGTAAAGGGTGCTGTATGATGCTTGGGATTTTTTATTTTCCCCTTGTCTTATCCACATGAGATATACTTTGCTAGGCACTAACTTGCTTGGCCTTTTTGTCTCAGTCAGAAATTTTCTATTAAAAATAAAAAATGATTCTAACAGAGAGATGCCAAACAACCATCGTTTAATCTCTGGGGTCCTTCAACCAATTTGAAAGTCAACATTGGAGGAAGTAATTTTTTTCTGTTTGTTTCAGTGTGATCTCCTACAGTTGTTTAAATTGGACCAGCACACAGGAGTTTTAAATTAACTGAATAGTAAAATAAACCTATCGCATATAGCTTTTATAACATTTGCACAGGAAAGATGGTTGTATAAAAAAAAAATAATTAAAAAAACGCTATGGTCTATAGGAAAGTGTCCTTACCACACAATAATACAGAGGTACGTATTATACAACAAAAAAAATCCTTCTCTGTGAATTCTGGCTTCAGCAGCTCTGAATCTCAACTGTTCTAGAGGTTAGTAACATATTCTTGGTGAAAGATCTACTTTTGGTCCTGTGCAACCCTGTCTGAGATACAGATAAATCATGCACATCTATGCAGACCAAGTTAGGCGTATGCATGTGCATAATAACATCTGTGCACATACTGACATCTGCACATGCTAAAATGTAGTATGGTGTGTGACAGGCCACTCAGAAAGATAACACAGAACAATCTGCTCTTAAAGATGTTTGATTAAATTATTATAATGAGTTGCTAGGGTTTTGGCACTGATCTCTGACCAAAGTAAAATCTCCAACACAGTCCTTACTCATTTTAGAAAAAACAAACAAACAAACAAAAAACAGTCTGCTGAGTGAAGATTTATTGATTTAGATCAAAATTTCTTATAGTTCTTCAAGGGGAGGCAGAGCTCCAAATTATTTTATTAGTAATTAGAAATACCCAGGGGGAAATGTTAGATTTACAGGTGATCCCAGAGAAACAAGTCCAGTGAGACTGTGTTGCAGCATACATCAACATAAAACTCATTTGGTCAATGCTGCTGTTATTCATTTGGAGTCTGATAAAGAAGCCACCAGATAGTTCAGCTCTTTATTTTGTTTAGGATAAAAGTAACTAAAATCAGTCCAATAGCCTGTTATAATTACATGTGTTACATTGATTTAAAAATATTAAAATCACTGTGCTGCAGATATTTGTATCAATGTAGCCAACTGCAGGGAAACCACCTGGTAACATGAGGTCTTGTCATTGCTATAAAATGTTAAATCCTGTAAAACTAACTAAATATTGACAATAAGTTAATACAAAATATAAACATGCTAAAATATTGACATTCAGTGCATTAAAGGTTACCCCCAGTGAAGAACAGTGCAAGACTGCTGTTCAGTGAAAGCAGTAGTATTATGGAATAAAAAGGTATTTTCCCTATTCTAAAGTGTAGCTTCAGTTTGCCCTCTATGAAGTGACGGATTTCACCTTCACAGAAACACAACCTGCCACACAATTTGCTATGTAGATGTACTGAGATTCCCAAGCCCCAGCCTCTCTAAAAACTAAAACAGCAACACCAGAAAACAATCAGAAGGGGGAGGCTTAATTGGGTGCCCTGGATTTAGTAATCTCAGTAGTCCTTGAAGCAAGAAAACAACAAGCAGGCCCAGCTTTCTGCAAACTGGAACAGGCGCTGTATGGCTGGAGTCCTTCTTGGAGACCTGATGAAAAAAATTTATTTAGAAATTCTATTTCAAACTGTGTCTTGTGACATAGCAACTTTCCCATTTTTCTCCTTTGCTTTTGATTTTCACTTTCAGAAAGGAAAATTAAGAGTCATCTGTTGTGTATTAAATATTAATATCTAGGTAGTCAGTGCTGTCTGTTTCAGTGTTTGCCAAGTTTTAAGAAAAGAAAAATTATTAATCTTTTACATTTCCTTGAGGATTTTGGAGGCTTCCTCAGCAGTTGATGTCCGTAAAGAACTCTGTAGTAAAAATTAGGAGATGTTGAGTAAGGGCAAGATTTGGCATTATACATTTGTTAATTCAGTATTCCTATCAAGCAAGTCCTTTTGGAGTTTTATTAAAGGAAGTTCAATACAGAGAAAATGGTGCATGTGATCTTGGGGTAGCCTGGATTTGCTATGCCAAGTCCTCTGTTTCCTTTAATTTCTGAAGACAGTAAATCTTAATTAATAATACTGTTTCCCTCTTGCAGGGTTGCAAAGAGTATCTCTGAAGTGACCAGATGTTTCACAGCAATGAAGTGTAAGTTCACGTTCAACACGCACCACTATACTCAACACACACCAGTATGCTCGAGTTCAAGTACACCAAAATAATTTTCTTCTCTTTCCTATCTTTTTTTTTTTTTTGAGAAACAAATAACTCCTACAAAGGAGAGCTGAAAGGAGGAGCAGCTGAGACATCTGAGACTTTCCTAAAATCTTTAGGCACCAGACAAACACTTCTGACTGGGTGGCAGTAGGAGACCTCCAGCAGAGTTGTACCAGACCCCAGGAACTGTTCCTGCCCTGGGTCCTCATGCACTAGGCAAGCATGGGGCTTGCCCCAGTGCTCTCAGTATGGAGAAGGCTTTCAAGCCTGTTGGTGGATTCACTGCCAAGACTTGGGCTAAAACAGCTGATTATTTGGGAACTGTGGCCAAAGGCCTTTTAAAATATAATTCCTGATTTCCTTGACTACACTTACAGTGAATAGACACTGGCTGTAGGGATTTCATTTTTTGGAACTGTAGCTTGTGTCCATTTTTTGGCTAATTAAGCTTGGCAATTTCTCTTTAAAGTGATGTTCCCTTCTTTCCCAACTATAGCTCTACATACTGTCCTTGGAAGTCCACAGAATAGTCCAAAAAAAAAAAAAAAAAAAAAAAAAGGAAAAAAAAAGGGGGGGGGGGAGGAATAAAGCCCCCAGTAAAGGAACACAAGGCACATCTATGTCAAAAAACTCTTGTTAGTGATTTCTGAACCACTTTTGTCACTGAAATTTAAAGCAAGAATAACAAAACCCTACTATAAAGGAGGACTGAAACATTGTTTCTCCCTTTTACCTCTTTGTATTATCATGTCACTCTGATTCAACTAAAGCTGCACAGAGGGAGGAAACCACGGTCTCAATCCCTCTGATTTTTGTAGCAGACCTAATTTTAGAATCTGTTGTGTCAAGTTTTTCTAAACCTGTCAGTTTAATTTGGCAGATGTGGGTTAATGGAGACCTAGTGAAAGCAGGGTGAAAATCTATCTGGGTAGACGAACATAATTCATGACTTTCACAGTGCAGCAGCAAGGTAATAGACAAATGTCTCTTCCTTGAAGTTGTAGCAGGAAGCTATAGACAAAGGTACCTTTTTAAGAAAAAAAAGGCACTAAAAAAGAAAAAAAGTTAATGGCCATGGAAAGAAAAAAAATGCTGCTATGTTAGATGGCCCCTTATCTTCAAATTCTGAAGTGGCAGCTGCAAAAAGATCAAGACAGGTAGGGCAGCAGAAAGCAGAGGCTTAGGCACAAAAAGCTTTAAATGGAAGCAGAGCACTTCAGGCACCATGATACAAATCAGCAGTAGCGGAAGGAGCCTTTCAAGAAAATAATTTAATATTTGTTAAATAATTTGAAAGAATTATTACCATATTACTTAGCTCACTTCAGCCCCAGACTGACAGTGAGTCAGGAGTCCGGAAAAGCTGTCCTGACTGGACACTGGTCCATTTAGGTAACTTAATACATAAATCTAATGTAGCGAGCTGAGGGATATTCAACTTTCTAATTACATTACATTAATTCTATAGTGATTTTCGTTCTGGTAAAAAAATTTACAAATGAAAGTTTACAGCAACAGACCCCATGATAGTGAACCCTACAAACCTTGGGTCCTATTGGGACAGTTCAAATCCCACCTGTCTCTCTAGGATCTCAGGGGGAACCTCCCCTCAGGGCTTCATGCAGGACCTCTGAATTACCCCTTCGCAACTGTCAGAAGGTCCTAGCACTTCCCATTGCCTTTCACAAGGAACTAGGCAAAATCTGAAGACTTAAATTCTGAAGAGATCAACTTTCCAAGAGCTCCCCTTTTTAAGATAGGGCACACAAAACAGTACAGCCATTATCTGGAAGGATATTTGTGCAAGCAGATAAAAAAAAATACATAGGCTTCTAAGCTGCTTGTGAAAATGTGAGGATATGGGCTATTCTTCAGTTTTTGAAGGTGCGCTCTCTAAGTCCATCTGGAAAAGAAAGCATGGAGAGCTACAGAGGAGTTTCCTTGTATACACCCAGAATTTGTCAGAAGCAGCCACAATCCACTCCAGAGTGAGCGATCACAGCCATGACGTATATATGACAGCCACATACAGCAGGGCAGGGAAGAAGAGAAGAGGGGAACTTCCCTCCTGTATTAGTGCCATGGCAAATTGCACTACTAAATACTGTAAAAGTCAAGCCCTTCAATTTTTCTAAGAGTGAAGAAAAAACGCTTATACTTATAAAACTTCTTCCTGACTAGATTTTTGCTTACAGAAGATCATTTGCAGTACATACTGCAAGCCTGCAAAGGGAAGCGAGGGTGACTAGCACAGCACCCATCTGGAGACTTGAAGGCTCTAGGTATGTGTTTGTCCATGCTGGCCCTGTGAAGATTTCCTTTATCACAAAAGGTCATCTCAGTTATAAATGTTGTTCCTCATATACCACAAACTGAGGACCTCTAAAGCACTGTGACAGAAAAACCCCCAAAAACTGCAGAAGAGAAATGCAGGCTTACCACTCTTACTGCTTTTGGCAGTCAGTTGGCCTCCACCTGTATTAAATAGTTCTCCGTCTGGCTTCCCCATATCTGAGAAACTCCAGAAATCCTGGACAAACCCTGGGGCAGGGTGATTGCATGCAGTGTAGTAATAGGTGATATGTACGAAACTGTTTAATCAGATCTATGACTTTTGGACCATTATTCATGAAAGACTCTGTTTAGAATTTGGAGAATTCTGAACAGCTTTAGTTTTTCAGTGTCCTGGGTGTCAATCAGCACCTGCTCAGTGTGAGATGCTTCTAGCATATTGAGTGAGAAAACCAATCAGTGAATGAAACTTGGCTTATTAATAAGAAGTTACGTGCTAATGAATAAAGTCTGGGCAATATTTTCAGTATGTAAGTCACATTCATCCTGTGTTCGGCTCAAAATTCATTGGAATATCTCTAGTTGACAGTGTGAATCATAGAATTATACGGAAAAGTGCTGGAGGGTCCTCAGGAGGTCATCTTTCCATCCCTGTGCCCTGAGGCTGAAACCCCAGGGGTGCTAAGCATTCAGGAGCGATTATCTCCGATTCTGTGAGAAGTTTGCCTTTCAGACATGCTAAAGGGCAAAGGGCACTAAGAACAACTCTGATCCGTTGTACCATGCTTGAGACATTCACTGTTGTGGGTTAAGGGTCAGGGTCTGTCCAGATTATTTTCCATTGTTGCCTAAAAAGGAAAGGCCTATCTGAATACTTAGAAATCACTTTAAAGCCTTGATTTAACAGCACAGGATTTGCTATGCTGGATCATGGCACCAGTTTCACTGAGAGTGGTTTCCCTCCTCATTCAACAACACACACCAGAGCCTTCAGAAGGAGCTCCATGCACCTGTGTCAGAGCAGGGCAGATACCCCAAGTGCACTGAACATAAGAGACAGCTCACAGAGCTTCTATACTATGCTTATTGCTGTTCCAATTTGCAAAGCTATAAATATTGTGAGCTGTTATAAGTTTATAAAGATCTTTCAAATATCCAGCCTAGTTAACTCTGGGACATGCCACATCAGCGAACTCCGTAGACTGACTGGTCCCCCAGGAGAATCAAGATTCCTTGTTTGTGTTCTGAGTGTACTTGCACCTCCTTGTAATCTATCATGCTGTGGGGCAAAGGTAAAGAAAAGAGTTTCCAGTTTTACCACAATTTGCATAACTGCCTTGCACTTATTTGAAAACTCCTTCATATTTTCACTATTGTTTCTTTGTGCCTAGTTAAACAATCTTATTCTATGCAATTTCCTCTCTTTTCCTACCATCCCTTCAACAGTTTTTGTTGTCTGTCTCAGGTTTTATGCAACTCCTGCTATTCCTTTCTTCTGTTATAGGCCTTACTAGCATCTGTGGGCCAGATGCAACACAGCTCTAACCAGTTCAATAAGCACTGGTGTCAGTTCTGGAGTTGAACTGTACATTTCCTCCCCAAATTCTCAGCTTCCAAAGCATAAGTAGGAGTTAAAGCAAGAACAAAATTTAACCAAAGAGTGATCCCAAGCCACAAAAATTGTCAATAGCTACACTTGCTCTTCAAAAATTAATTAGGACAGCACATGGAGTTGCTTAAGTCCCTGAAATTAGTGTGACTCTTCAGGGTCCCTGAGCAGAGTTGGCACAAGCTAACAGTCCCTGTTCCTTACACAAGCTCTAGTTCCCAAAAGGTGATTAATTCCTCTGAAAATACCTAAAGTAAAATACATCCTCCACAACTAGGCAAAAGTGAAAAGTAACATTTTCTGCACATTGATGTTGTATTTATAATACTAGTTTCCAGTTCTTTCAGAGACACAAGTATCTTGACTGCCGGTAGTTATTACAGTCCTAGTAATGACATCTCAACCATGACTGCATAGTGCCTTTCAAATTCAAGGCTCATCAGCAGAAATCACAGGTTAAGGTCACCTTGATAAGGTTACCTTACCAGATCCTTAGGGTATAGATCCACAGGACAGTCTGGGGAACTTCTCAACAATCAATCTTTCAGAACCTTAACACAGATATTTTCCTGGGTTAAATCCTGTCTTGCAAGCTTGAAATAAGTGCAGGAGAATTAGGCACCTGAGAATGGTATCTAGAATGCTGAGAAAGATTTGCTCAAGTGAAATAGGAAATGATGAGGAAGATTGCAGGGACCAGGATCCATTTAAGATTCACCCTGAAGTCTCTTTCAAACTCTCCTAGCATGATCCACACACCCTGATAAAATATGGTCAGAGACATGTGAATTAGTCTGAATTTCAAGGGTCCCAGATTTTGAATCTTTGTATCAAATTCTTTTAACTTATTTAAAAGTAAACTATTTATTGAAGAGATGAAATTGCTCCTTCACAAATTTATGCCGTATTAAAACATATTTGCATTTTTTTTAATTAAAAAAAATACCCACTAAATTGAACCTTATTATTTTTCTGTTTTCTGGAGTATATGTTAACTAAAATAATAGGTGATTTTATTTCCTAATTAATTTTCTTTAGAAAAATGCATTGCTCAATACATCATACCCTTTTTTTTTTTTTTTTTTTGCTTTAAAACATTTTACCACCATTAACAAATTAATTTTTATTGCCATTTCATAAATGGCAGAGTGCCATGGAACAAAAACCATCTTAATTTTCCACTGTTATTTTCTGAACATTCAGAGCCATGGTATCCAGGATTGCTAGTTTCAATACACAAGTCACCTCTCTGGTCAGTTAATGGAAAGAGTTTTCTTAAGAGATGACCTGATCCAACTCCAATAGAAATCAGTAAACCTGTATTTCTCCACTGAATACATTATGACTGGAAGAATTTAAAAAGTTATTGAACGGATAAAAACAAACAATAAAGAGGTCTGGGGGAAATCTGCTGTTACCTGAGCCAGACTTGTTGAACCACCAGCAATTTGGCATCCTGAAATAGTTTCATCTTGGAGTGCTGCTATTTCCACTTAGGAGAATTGATACTCAAAGATACCTCGTCTAAGCAATAGGAGAACACTGCAGTGAGCCATGGGATCCTGCTCTCCTAATTGTTCAGCTCCATTTCAGCCCATGTGCCAAGTCTTTAATCCGGAAGCCAAGACTTAGGAAGGACACACAGCACAGAAGGTTCCTGAGTTTATATGCTGAAGAGTAGCCTGAGAATTGTCCTTTTCATGCAGGAAAGCAGTTAGGGCCAGTTTTATCTCTTCTCCTCCTGAATACCATAAGAGTTACAGCTTTTCTAGACTAGCAGCCCAATATCCATGGTCCCATTGGAGAGTGTGCAAATTAGGCTTCAGTCCTTTGAACTCACAGGTTCATTAAGCTGTCCTAAAGTAATAGATGGTGTAGCAGGATCCATTCCCAATAAGAGTGCCTGGGTTGTGTCAGAGGAGCAGAACAGTAACAAGTAATGGCTACGGTACTTTAAACAGTTGTCATAACAACAAAAACACTAAATTATTGCAGTCAGATGTCTACAAGCTAAACACTATTTTCTCCCAAGTCTGGCTGATTTTGGCAGGAAATAAAAAACCCAAACAAACAAAAAACCCAAATCAAAACCAAAACACCTCCAAAACCCTGCAAAATAACTGAAAAATAATAACACTGCAATCATAATAATTCTCCAGAATCTCAAAATTGGGGATCAGTAAAAATTTATAAATTTACCTTCAGAACAAGTTTTGGGAGTGTAAGTTGATGTTGCTGATAGGCAAACTCATGCAGAGAGAGCTATCAAGACTTACACAGCAAGTCAGTGGAAATTCTGGGGAAAAAAGTCAAGACCTTGGAAATTCTGGGGAGAAAAGTCAAGATATTTTGAAGTGTAATGACTTCTCAAACTACAGAACCCTATTTCAGTCATTTTGACATTTTGTAGGTTCACTGCTTTCTTCTCTCCATGCTAATATTCTATAAAAGTCATCCCTTGTTCCCCTGCACTCCCTTTTCAGTGTTGTAACCCTCCTTAAGATATGAATTGCAGATTATCTCAGGTTTTGTACTTTACTCTCATTCATTATCTGATCTGTGGAAGGCAAAATGTAGATTTATATTTTTATAACAATCTTTCAGTTTATCATCAGACTAATTTTCTTCTTTCCTCCACCTCTCCTATATTAAGGATGTTTGCATGATAACAATTAATAGAAGCAAAAATTTTTATGATAGTGCCTAGTATCAAGTTTTCAGCTTTTAAAATTCTGACTATATACATACAGATCATATTACCTTTGGGAAAGCTTTTATTAATCTCAACGTCAGAGCTATTTCAACAAATCTACTGTAATAATGAAAAGACATCTTATCACATTTTGCTTTCAGTAAATTTACTATTCTTTGATAAGGTTGCAAACAACTGGGAAGTAATTGATCTGTAATTAGTGTGGCAACAGCACGAGATAGACTGCACTGGGATTTCATCATTTATCTGCCCAGTGCTGTGCATCCTGCTCTGTAATATTAAATTATTTAGCTTCTCTCTTCAAATACAAATGGTTTTATGCATCCTCCATTATTTTAGGAACTCTCTGAAGATGAGAATAACATTTAAATTTCTGATTATCTGTCACCAGTAGATTTATTGCTGGAGAGATCATTTTTCACACATGCCTTGCCATGTCCTTACTTAGAAACCCATTGTCTGCCCATGCCTGTGAATGGACGCTATGAAAGACCCTTTGATCTGCACCCAATTTGCCCTATTTATCACTTGGCTGCACTAAGCCTCCTGATATATGTGATGGCCATAGCTGAATTCTTCAACAGCTGTGGTAACTAAAGGGCACGAGTTTAGCACACTGTGGTGCAGCATGACGACCATCATCTACATCACAGTTTCCAATTATTCAGGCTCTGTCTACCACCCTTTCCAAGACAATGCTGCAGGCCATCGCATGAGTGAAAACAGTGGCTTTCTAACACAGTTTTTTATAGCGTGACTTTTTAACATTGTAGGGGCATATGAGTTTTTTTCAGTGGTGTGCTCCTTCTTAACTGTGAAGACTGGGGAGAAGGAGGTAGCATGGGTGTTCATTGACCTGGGAAAAGAAGTGGCCATAGTTTAATTTATGTAATTGAAGACATAATTTCTTCAACAGATGACGAAGAGAGAGGTGGCATTACCCTTTTGTCGCTCAGCTTCATTTTCTTTTCATTAATAGTTACATTAATCAGTTCACTAAGAAGTCAAAAGGAGAGCCTGTCACTTGAACTCAGAAGTGTCAGGACAGTTATGTATTAGTTCATATCTACCCTCCGAATCTTTATTAATTTCTGCTCTATAACTGACACAGGAAAATGAGCAGAACAGAATACCAAGTGAAGGTGCTTCAGTACTGCTGTACATAGTGACATGATAAAATTTTAGATATTAGTTTCTATTCCATTTCTTACACGTTCTAAGTCTAGCTTTTACTCCACAGCTGTATAACTAAACAGAGGTTTTTGACGAGCTGATCAGATTCATGTGCTATGTTATTATTGTAAAACATAACAATTAGCACAAGTGCTTCAAAAATTCCTCCCAGTATGTTTTCCACCAGCTAATTTCATTTGTTCATTGTCTTAGCTCTGTCATGCCCTCTGAAGTGTCTCACAGTGCCATTTGTACCAATGAAAATGCCTCGGTATTCTTGCTTATTCATTTATTCTTGATCAGTAATATATTTACACCACCAGCCCTGTCTCAGCACTTTGAATGGTGTGTTGGTAATGGTCCATTTCTATTGTACACATGCTTTACTTTTCATGTTTGCAGCATTTAGTGCTCTAGGTATCTCTTTTTGTAGCAATCCCCTTGAGATTCACCTCTGCTTCCATATTACAGTTGGAGAGTGGCTAGCCGAGCAATAGAACACAGGTAGTGTTTTTTCCTGCTTTCCACTGGTAGCATATGTTTTGATGATTTGCAGGTTTCCCCACAGCCTGTTTTCTAGTAAAAACTACACATGTGATGAGAAATAGACGTCTTCCCAAGTGCCTCACCAGATCTCTGTCGTGCAGAGCTTCACAGATGGTGCTCAGGCTGGTGCCAGGTTTTCCGTTAATGGAAGCGGGTAAGTAGACCTTGAGTACAAAATGTCTCCAAACTGTTCCTAATCTCCTGCAGTACTGAAGTACGTTATTGGACCCCTAAAATGCTGACAGGAATTCTGACTGGGAAGTATTCCTGACATATGTTAAGTTAAGTCCTAAACTCTAAATACATTCATTTACGTATTTTACTTACTCAAATATAACATTTTCTCTGCCCATAATACCTGCAAATCTCCCTCACTCTGATCCTAATCTTCCTTTTTAATCTCTTAGCTAAGCAGGAATTACGGATTGCAAATTCATGCATTAGTTTGCTCACTTGAACTGCACTATAAAGCAAGAAGCAAGAATTGTAGCCATGGAAGCTGGATGTTTTGTACTTCCCAAGATTTACCATGTTATAAGTAGGGGTAGTGTGGTATATCCCAGAGAACAGCATTCACATGACTTTTCACTCACTTGAACTCACTGTGAAATGGGAAGGTGACACGTTAGAGCTTTTTGAGCAAGTCTCCCTACACAAAGCAGTACAGCCGAGGTGCTTTGGAACCTTCAGAGTTAGTGAGATTTAACTTGAAATTAACTTGAAATATATTAGTGAGAAAGAAAAAAGGAAATTAAAAGAAGCTCTAATGCCATATACTGTAAAGCTCTTTGTAGGCCCAAGATGCTTAGAACATGGAATTAGAGGCAGGAGGAAGAAAAGCACTAAAGCCTGACCAGTTTAAGCTGTTTTACCCTTTGCTGTCTCCTCTAGCTTTAGTTGAGCTCAGCCATACTTCAGATCCTGTTGCATAAACTATCATCTGCCCTTATTTGACTTCTAGGCTCTGCTGCTCAGACTCATTGTGGAAATCAAACAGAAGCTGAACCTCATTATGATACACTAATGGGGAATTGGCAAAAAGCCTCTGAACACACAACTAAATGGCAAGTGTGGTGTGCTGCAGGCAAGCAAAGGGAACTGTGCTATGATCCTGGGCCCCAAGATGAGTATTTTACATAGGCTTTATGGGTGGCTGTTAAGGCGAACCTCATGCTCGCTCACTCCCCTTGACTTGTGCTGGCACTGCTGAGGAGCTGCCTCCTCTGCCCTGCACTTGGGGTTTTTTTTAACAGTGAAACCTTGTGAATAGAAGTTGTTCATGCATTTGCCACACAGTTTCCGAAGCATGTACAGAGGCAGCAAGTACAGTTTAAAGCTGTCAGGCCTAATCTCAGCCCTATTCCGAGAGGTGGGTGTTGGTATGCGAAAAAAAGTCCTCTGTGTACTTTTTCAGAACCATGATAAGAAAAAACAGGTGTATAAATATGCAAAGATTAGCAGTTGGCTCAGGAGGTTGGTATTGACAATTAGTTTACCGATTTAAATCCAGTCTGTTCAAATGACCCAAATTAACTACCAAGTGACTGACTAATAGGCTGGGTGGTTGCGATGGGTTTGGTGCCCTTGGTCCAGACCAAAAGACCCAAGTGTCCTGCCCCCAAAATTCCACTGCTGACACAGGGGGCTGGCAGAAAGGAGATCCCACACAGGCTCTAGATGATTTCCTGCACTGCATTTTTGGCACTGGGCCTGCTAAGCAAGACCATGAGGTGTGCATGTGTGTGTGTCTCCAGGGCACTGCAGCTCATGTGCCACAGCAGGCTGTGGGGCCACGGCAGGATGGGCAGGGTAGTGTGGCCCTGCAGCCCAGGCAGGAGGGGACATCTCTCCTGGGGGGTGCGAGGCACAAGGGAGCACCGCCAACCCAAAGCCAAAAAAAAATGGACACCTTGAGCTATCCTCAATCATGAAGTAAGAGCAAATTTGATGAAAGACTGAAAGCAAAGTTAAACACAAATTATTTCCATAAACAAAATTGAATGGAAATGGGCTGAATCCTGATGAATCCGCAAAGTGGTTACATAGTGGAATGGAAAAACATGAAAGCCCTATGTACGCACACATACGTATAGCCTGCCAAAACAAGATGTGATCAAAGCAAAAGAAGCAAACATATGGACAAAATTTTAGCAAGAGAAAAGCATAGCCAAGTTCACTGACCTTTATTTTAATTTTCTTTAGTTCTCAGCCTTATGAGGAGTGCAGGAAATGGAATGTGCTAATCCCAGCTGATACAATCTCCAAGAAAGGTGCAAAATCTCCCCAAACTAGAGAAAATTGAATGCAGCCAGAAGCCTGTTTAATCTGTCTTCCCCCAGCATCCTTCCAAATAAAGCTCTCCCAATGCTCTGTCAGGAGCCACCAAATGAGTCAACAAGGAGCATGCAGTGTGGCAGAGAGCTTGTTTTTTAAAATATATTAATACATCTCATAGAAAGATGACTTCAATGAGATGAGAATTTATTTGAAACACTGGGGGATATTTCTTCATATGGCAATGAAGAGCTCCTGATTTTTTTTTTTTTCCCTGTTGCTCCATTTCCAGTGCCTCTGTTTATTGTCACATGATTTGATAGCACCCAGCAGAGCAATAGGGGAATATTGCTAGGGAGTGCACTGGCTGGGGGTTTAAACTGACTTCTGGAAGTCTATATTTGTTTTTTATCTTGTGATGTTTTCAGCCTGCTGCTACATAAATATGAACAATGAGGGTAGAATTCAAAATTTTCACATGATTATTATTACTTTGCATTTACAGAGCCATTTTCATCCCGAAGTATAAATTTAAGGCAGTGAAGATCCTTGTGAAGTAGTCGATTTTGCATCTTTTACAAATGAACAGACTATGGCAGCAAGATAGACAAAACCCAAGCTGAGGACATAATGTAGACTTGCCAGCATCTCATTCCCAGCTCCAGTCAGTACAATAAGAGTATAAACTTTGGCCTTTCAATGCAGAAGGCATAATTTATACCCTTTCCTACTCATGCAGGTGGGAGTTTTACCACTGACTTGTGGGGCTAGGATTTCATCCATGGTTAGTGAGAAGAAAGGCTGCCAAATTGACTATTAACTTGGGTTGACAGCACATCAATGCCGTACCTGTGCCACCTGCCAGCCCCAAAGTTGATGCATGGATGGGCATACTGTGCTTGTAATAGTCTCCTAGTGAACACCCAGTTATTTAACTTTGTTTTCCCAAACATTCCTGAAGAAAAGCCTTTCCTTTCAAGGGCCCATCAAAGCTGAAGGCCTGCAATGTGTAGTGGACTATTGACTTGTGTTTTGTTTTGACTTGATTTGCCCCACACAGAGATTACCCCACGGAGTTTACAAAATGCAGTGATGAACCCTGTACAAAACCAGAGGATACACATACATTATACATTAGACTGTCTGAATGTTGAGCTGGTGCCTTAAATTACAGTGCAAGCTCTGTAATATGATAACTCTGGTTTGACAATTATGTGACTGCCTATAGAAGTTTTTGTCTGAATAAATTTTTAAAGCAATAAAACATTTCAAGCTTTTATGACTTGGCACTTTATTAGACTATACAATAAGTTTTTATTTGATTTTTGTTTAAAGGTAATGCAGGTCCACAGTTTATCCACTTATAATACGGGTTATGGAGCATCACCATATCAGTATATACCAAAAGGGTTATGGTTTTAACTGACAACTGAACCTCTGATCAGCAGCTACAGTGAGACCACAGAAATAGGAGTGTGATTGAAAATCTGGGTATTAGTGACTGGAATAAGAGGTTTTTAGTAGGAAGCATCAACTAAATGTTCCCTTCACGCTAGAACTTTTTTTAAGAGATATATTTATTTTGGTTTATAAATGTCATTGTTGATTTTTACCTTGGGACTTTGGAAAAATTTGGGAACAGAAACATTATTTTTGTACTATTTCAAAACAAAACCAAATTTTGTATTTATAGTCTTTTTTCCTCTGTTGCCTCTGTATAAAATGAAATATGTTTTTTTCATTTTTGTTTTAATCTTCTCATTCCTTTCTGCTCAGCCAGTTTTCAAATATTCTGCAGTGTTTTCAAGTTACAGAGTAAAAATTCTGCAGCTTCTCTATTCTTCTGTCACTCTGTAACATTTCTAAGCACAAAAATGTAAGGAACATGGAAAGGTGGAGAAAAGTAAAAGTACAAGTGGAAATATTAAAAACTAGACTGCCTAGGCATAGGCAGAAAAGGAAAAAGCAGGAGAAGGAGAAAAAAAATAAATTAAATAGCAACATCTGAAGCTTTTCTGCCAAAAAATAAAAAAGGAGTTTCATAGGAAAAGTTTGAATTTAAACGTTAGATAGGAGAAATCTATGATACACTCTTTTCTCTTTGTAAATTGCAATTGAGAAGGTGAAAAAACAGCTTCAACTTATATAAAGCAGCATGCTGAGAGGGTATGATGGCATTATAATGCTGCACACTGTATCACTGCCAGGCACTCTGGAGCTGCTTTTTTGCTGTTTCTGTGCCAGTCCTCCCTCTACCCTGGTATATCCATGCAAAATTTTGTGAGGTAATATTTAGGGACAGCCAAACTATTTCTTGTTGCCTCTGACCCACATTATACAAATGAAAAAATAAAACCAAACCAAAATTTGTTTGGAAATTAGCTAAACAAATTTCAGCTATATGCAGTTTTCCAAAGAAGAAAATGGCAAAGAATATTAGTTTTCAGAAAAGAACATGCATATTTAAGGTCCTGCTTTAGTAGGTAAGTCCATTAGCAAATTTAGAGAGGCTCATAAACTTTGCAGTATGTCCCTGTAATGATTGAAAGAAATAGAAACTGAATATATTGGTAGGACAGAGCTGTAAGAAAACCTGTTCTTTCCTGTATATTTTCAGGTGCATCAGGCTGAATTTGTAATGGTTTTAGTTTTGGATATGATCACAATCATCTACGAGTGTAGACATTCAGTGGCCATGTTTGCATGGGCAAATGAATAACTATACAATTAATGTTATCTGATCTAGGCTTAGAAATACAGCATCGATGTATTGAAAAGTCTAGTCTCTCTAAAAAGTATGCCTTTTGAAAATGTAACAATAAACATTCTGTGTTCACACGTTCACAGAACCCCCCCTAGCTTTAGTCATTTTGATAAATTCAAGAAGCTTTACCATTAATTTAATCACAGCCTTCTCTCCTGGGTTTAAAGAGAGAGGATGCAACACAAGCATCATGTAAATTGCATTGTCAGGGCTGACACACACCTCTACATGTGTTTCCTACAGTTGTTGAAGCTTTAAACATAACGGAGGAAAAGCAAATTTGAATGAATACCCAAAGGTTTATTTAATAATGTAATAATTTTCCTGGTTAAAACACAGGGTTCTAAAAATGGCTCCCAGAGCTAATAAAGCCATGTTCTTAATCTGTATTTCTCTTCCTGGAGAGACTCAAAATAAGCTGTTTTCCTTTTAGTTCCTTTCCCTTTAGGTGATAAAGGAAAACACATTTTGTCAACCTTAGCCTGAAAAGCCTGAAGGCACATACAAGAGAAACTGAGAGCCCTCCTGTTTTAGCAGTCTCCCATTCCAGTATCTACCACAGTCCCACTCTGGGTATAGTACTATGAATCTACCAGTCCATCTGTTTTTTACCTACTCTCAGCTTTGGTCATTGAGAGGTCATAATAGAGGTCATTATCCCCCTGTTGTATTCTGAGCTTATCAAACTGCAGCAGGGATCAGCTCAAAAAGCCTGCACGTTGTATACAAACCCTTCCGGTCTGAGTGATGCATCGTCCTTGTGCCTGCCGCCTGCTGAAGAGCACCTATGATCTGTTCTGTACAGCAGGAGCATCCTGTCCTTCAACAGCTCGCCCAGCAGAGCTGTTTCACCCCATCTGAGGTGCTCTTCTCGCTGCTATTTCCTCTGTTCATCCATGTGTGAATACTGTGAGACCTGACTTGATTTTTCTAGCATTTATACTCTCAAATTTACTGTTTTATGATGGCTCATTAATGGGTTTTACAGCTAAGATGTTTGTTCAACCTCTCCTTGCACGCTGTTAAAACTGTGCTGTTTTAATAGCTGTGAGCCCACAAGATCTGATCTCTGCTCAAGAATATTTATGTGTGGTAAAAGTATTCAATTTGCCAACAAATGAGGTTACAGTGCCTTGTAAGTCATTCATTTTGATGTTTATTTCTGCTGGAATTGCTCTCAGGGGTAGATCTTCCTTCCTGTCAAATGGCTCCACATTCACTTCTCACCAGGTGTTCTTCTGTATCCCTGAATGTCTCCTGGACTGAGAGAAATGCATATTCCCTGATTTGCTTGATTACAACCTGTGAAAAAGCAAGCAGAGCCCAGCCTATTTTTTCGATCAAATGCTATGGGAGGAAAGGAAGGAATGCTGAGAGAAATAGATTCACAGGTTTTTTTTCTACTGCTTCACCTTTTCCCAGTGTAAAAGTGTAGTCTGTGGGTGCAGGTTGAGCAAAGGTCCTAATCGCCCTCTTGGCCTGGACCTAAGAGTAATTCTGATCATTTTGTTCAAAGGATATCATTATGAAGAACTGTGCTATGCTGGCAGTAGATACTGCCTTTCCTTCACCTCATCTCCTCTAAGCAAGCCATTTCTGTTTACAAGAAGACTTAAATGCCCATGTAAAGATTGCAGCCCCCACTGACAGGACAAATAAAATCCCTCCAAGCTTAGCAGGAGGAAAACTCAATCAACTGAGCCAGGGCTGCGTGTCACATTCTGGCTGCCTAATGTAGATCTGATTAACACACTCGTACATTGGAACCAAGTCCTGATTGCAGGCTAATTCTTTGTTAAAAAACCCTAAAAGTAAATGAGGACAACAGGTCTCTTGCAATGCAAGTGCTGTTGTAGAAGCTCTGAGTCCCAGTTCCAATGACTTTGTGCTGCTCTCTCCTTTTTCTCTCTTTTTTTTCCCTTTTTTTTTTCCTATGGGACCTTTTACCACTAACGAAAACAGAAGTTGCGAAGCATGCATGTCTTGATATCTTAATAGGTTTTCTACTCTACCGGGACACCTTAGCATCTTGAAAGTTTTAAGTTGATATACAGCATAACAGTAAAAAATTAATTATTATTAAGGGTTAACCAAGGACCTGAGCAGTAGAAAGCAATCCAGTTGTGTATAATTAGACAGTAGCTACCTTGTAATATTGAAGCTGTAAATAGCCCCAGTGGGGGCCCTGACAGAAGGCTGAGGTGTTTACAAGGCACAAGAGATGCTGCCTCAAAGTACATAATTCCGGTTGCCATAACTATTGCTGATATAATGGATGTGTTCATTAAAACCAGAGGATTATTTGTTTATCCATCTTTTTCTATCACAGGCACTTCCTCAGAGGAGGGGGCAGTGTCCTTTCAATACAAATTTATAGTACATACCTCTTTTTTTGCTCAGTCAGAGGAATATTAAAGGATTGCTTTATCGATTGCTAACCAGAGGTCTGCTCCCTGCTGGGAAAACCCACTTCTCTGAACCACTTGCAAACAGCCCCGCTGAACCCAGAAGGGAAGGAAATGTGCACACATCCATTTTTAAGCACCTGTTGGGTCTTGGGAATGCTGGCACTTACTAAGTCTTTGTCTGCAAGGCACATGCTGCTTTCCCCGGCAGGGCCATTATGCAGCCTCCCTATGTGCTCAGGTGGGCTGGCTGAAAACTCAGCCTGGACCTGTCTCACATCAGAAAGAAGGTAAGAAAGCTACCTGAGGAGGAAGGAGTAGCAGAGAGGAGCTGCCATGGACTGACCACAACCGCCATTCTCCATCTCCCTGCGTTGCTTGCAGGGAGGGGGTGAAGGAGCCAGGAATGAAGGAGAGATGTTGAGACTGGGTCAAGGGGCAGGGGGAGGAAGGTGTTTTAGTTTTTGTCTTTCTTTCTCACTTTCCAAACTTATTTTAATTGGCAATAAATTAAATTCATTTTCCCCAAGTTGAGTCTGTTTTGTCCCTGACAGTACCTGGTGACTGATCTCCCTGTCTTTATCTCAACCCATACAAGCTTTTCCATCTTATTGTTTCTCCCCTGTCCTGTTGAGGAGGTGGAATGAGAGAGCATCTGGCTGAGCACCTGGCAGCCAGCCAAGGTCAGCCCACCACTGCCCCACATCCACCTGACCCCACAGTCAGCCCTGCAGCCCTCAACATGTGGTTTCAGAGCTGCAGCTCCACTCCACTACACAAATACAGTTCACTACATCTATGCCCTACTCCTTGACTTCCAGCATGTGAGCATGTACAGCAACATGAAGAAAGAGACTAGGACTACAACAGTAGCAGTATCAGGTAAGTAATAATAATCAAGCAGATAGCATCTCTGCATGGGATCTTCATAGCTTGTTTCCAAATGGTGAGACCACAAGTGGCTGGGGTAGGCTGCCAGTAAGATGACATCTTCACAGGTTATGCAAAAGGCTTCAACACAGCTCCATGCCCCTGGAAACAGGCAAGGGATGGTTTTTCACAGGCTGGTATTTCTAAGTGAGCTTTACATATCAGCTAAACCTATTTTTTTTCCCCCATTCATACTACCTGAGATGTGAGGTCATGACTTGGGTTTAATACATATTGTGCATTTAGCTCTAGAAGATACTGCTCCAGGTGTCCTCAGGCTGGTATTCTGCCATTGCTAGCATGCTGGAATGAATCACTTGCTAATTTTGAAGCAAATGTGAAGAATCAGCTTGGGTTTCAGAAGGTGGAGATCCAGTGTCAGGCTGCTGAGAGCAAGCATGCTTGTATGCATACTGCAAGCATGATACGAATAGTAAAAGTCAGTTGTATGTGTTCTTGCAATGGCCACTTCAACATGACCTGTCCTGCTTGGGAAAGAGTAACTGCCCTACAGACATCCATAAAATATAGCACTTAAACTGCAAACTCTTAGAGTTTCTATGCACAACTGTATCTGAGAAAAGAATAATTTATTAAGAGAAACCAACTTTACCCATAAGAAATAAGAACAATATTTTTCTCCTAGCATTACCTGTAGTCTAGACATTTCTCTTATCACTGCTATCCTCGCTTGTTGTGGCTCATTATTTCAGATGTCAGACCTCTGTCCTGTCTTTGGTGCGTACCCTTATCCCCCTATATCTTTATACACACACATATTTATCTTAGTCAAATTTTATCACGTCGAATTTCTGTTACATCTATACCAAAGCCCAGAATTAGAAAAAGTGTGCACAATTTTTTTTTTCCAGTCTGCCTACCCTTTGTACAGTAAAATTTTGTGCCTTGGATTCCTGACCAGCATAGGGTCAGACCAGTGTCTCCAAGATGGAGTACATGCAATGGGTTTGGCACAAACAGCTTGGTCACCAGCTTGCAGGATAAACAGGTGTGGTATTGGAGGCTGCCAAAGTCTGGCAAGGTAACAAGAAAGCTTCAGTGCAACACCGACCAGTTTAGGATCTCAAAAGATCAATTTCAGCATCCAAAAGTCTGTTTTGCTCTCATAGGCTTGGGGTTGGGTTTTTTGTTTTGTTTTGTTTGTTTGTTTAGGAGGCTTTTTGCCTCTCAATTTTTGCAGTTGCAGGCTAGATTTTAGCAAAGGCTCAAAGCCTTTCAGTCTGCTTTGATGCCTCTGCCTGTGCTGTGGCTAACCTGCCACACTGGCTGCACAGCCCAGACTGACAAAACCTAAGTAAGCCAAATGCCGATACTATCCGAACAGCAAAAAAAATCCCAAACATAAGTAGGTCCTGGCCAGTTTTGCTGCTCACAAGAAAACATGCTCAAGAATCCTCTACTGTCACCAGTACCTAGTTGCTGAGGATGAGTCTGGAAGTCAAGGCTTGTAAACCCACTCACAGCTAAAATTTTTGCCAAAGGTTTCCCTGCTCCAAGTGGTTCAAAGTCACAGTTAGTAACAGTCTCTTCAGATTTTATTGAGGGTCATGAGGGGAAAGCAGCTCTGTAGAGAATTGAATAATAAGACAATAAGAAAATGTTTCAAAGGAAATCAGCACTGTGTTCTTAACCAGTATGGAAATGCTATTGCAAACCAGCTCCTAGCCAAGTAGAGCTTTAAGTATTGATTTCATGATTAAGCACTATCCACAGTATTGACATATGTCCCTGAATTAGGGCCTTAAAGTGTGCAGTTCTTCCAGAACCAGTTCCCAGAGGAGAATGGCTCTTCTAATTAGCTACTTCTGCCATTTCTCCATAACCTCTTCATTTTATATGATTGGAGTTTTATTTGCTTATGAAGGAAAATAACAGCATTCAATAAGAAAGGAGGAAAATAAAAGCATTCAATAAGAAAGCAGGAAACAGTGAATCAATTCAGTCCTTTCTCATGAGACGTTTGATCCTGGGATACGCTGAGTATTGACAGCACTTAGAGAAGTCACCACAGAGGCCATCATATTACTTAATGCAGCTTGTCATTAAAGCAAAGCATAAGCTTTTCTGGTTATTCATGTTTTCACATACCAACAAAAATCTGAAAGCATAAAATAGCAGCATCCTTATTTAAAGGGGTCTTGAGAGACTGGAACATTTAGTATTCAGCAATGATTGTACAGGACAGACACTCTTGGTACTAGTCAACTCTCTTGCAGTGTTTTTTAAAAGATGACAACACTAAGACACAAATTCTGATGAAATGCACTACTAAGTACATTTGGACTGGGAAGTATGGAGTTTTAGCAGGTATGGCTCTTGCTAATTTTCACAGAGGTTGTAGTTCTGCCACTGAACAGAAAATTGTCAATTTCAGCACCCCTTTCAGTCCCCAAAATAGGTGAAAAATCTCATGACAGCTTGATTACCTTTGTACAATTACAGTGTCAAGAATTTGCTTATAAATCATCCTGCAATTCCACCCCATAAAAATATATGAACACAATTTAGTTTACCTTTTTGGTATTGATACAGTATTGCTACCTATAACTAAACAAACTTGGTGAGATGATTAGAAAGTACAGTGACCTCCATGTAACAGAGTGGGAAAGCAATTAGCTCAAGGTCACTTACAGATCAGACTTTCTCAGGAGGATAGTTTGGTCCTGAGCTGCTGACCAGGGCAATGAGATTTATATATCTTTGCTTGTAGATAATATGATATTTGTTTAACATATCTGTCTGGGTAATATTTGCATTGAACAAGCAGGAAAGGAGGGAGGAAAGAGCCAAATGTCAGCTATTTTACATATACGTGTACACCACAATGGAGAGTTTACAAATGTCAGCAACTTGTTTTTGTGTTCCACTCCCTCAAAACATCTTGCCACTAAAAATTGGATGTGACAAGAAATTAATCCATATTATGTTCTAATTATTGTTGGAATTATGGGAAAAATGTGAGATGTCTAAAATATTTAATTGTGAGAAGTGTCTATTAAGCTAACTTTGCAGTGAACTTTCATAAGATTTTTAAACACTTGTGCCAGGTTTGAAATGCCTAAATAACCAGAAGACTGTGATTTTCTTTTTCTGGGATACACACGGAGTCCACAAAAAAAACTTTCTCTGGTTCTTACAACCCAGCCCAGGGCCTGGGCATGGTGTCTTCTTATTGCCATTGCATGGGCACAAGGAAAGGGGCTTTTTCCCTTGGGGAAAGGTGACCAGGTAGGTGGGAGAAGGGAGGTGGGCTGGGGTGCCTGATCCCACGGGAGGGCTGGGGCCACCCTGCAGAGCCCCGTCCTGCTTGCCAGCCTGGCTGTGGTGGAAACAGTTCCTCATTCGCATGGTGAAGGCTCATCTTTGGGGAAGTGCTTACACAGAGACTGATAACAGCTGAAAAAAACTATTTTTATATCTTAAAACTCATTAAACTATCTCACTTTATCTCACTAAACTATCTCCGCGACAGATTACCACTTCAGGCAGTGTTGTTAGGGGTATCTACACCATGATCAAAAGCCTGTAAGTACTTGTTTATATGCCTTTCTACTAACACAGATTGCTGTTGTGTATTTTCACATTACGCTGTAACAAGGCAATAGGCCAATTTGCCTGTTTGTTTTGCAAATCCAGGCACAAAGGAAGTGCTCATCCAGGAGACTCTCCAAAGGGTTTGCCAAAAAATATGTGCTGAGCTGACCTGTGCAAACTAAACTGATCTGTTACAGACACAACCATTGGCACAACAAAAAGTCATCTGTCATTATGGTTGAGTAACTCACTCACATACAATGTGCAAATGAAGGAGTTTTGCTCAGGTCTTTCTTTTTTGGGCATCTACTAGCTTTAAACAAAGAATGTAAAATAGAACTAGAGAAAGATCAATATTTTTTAGGGAAAAAAATATGGATTAGATATCCCTTTCTTTCTGCTATTTGCAATATTCAGCACATTTTTTTAAGGTTAACTAAGTCATTAAATACTTTCCTGTCTCTGGCAAGTCAATTCCATGAGAGCATCTGGGACTGCGCAGGTTGTGGAGAGAGTAACAGCTCTCCTAGGAAAAGCAACCTTGGCTCCTTACTGTCCACTAAAGGTTAAACAAGGAAGGAAGGAGGGAAGGAGGGAGGAAGGGCAGAACCATGCAGCCCCCTACTCTTCCCCAGCCCCTTACATCCTCAGTGTGACCCTGGCTCCCGACCCTCTGCCCTGCCCTTCTCACCACCATGCACCATGGACTGAACTCAAGGGCATCTCCCCATCCCACCCCAGTCTTCCTCCATGCAACACCCCTCCCCCCGGGTGGTGTCCATGTCTCCACCACCGTGAGGGCAGGAGGCAGTCTAGTGTGGCTCCAACTGGAGGGCTCCCTGGGGCTTTCCTGGGTGACCCACCTCTTTCCTTACACCTTGAGCAACTAGCATGGCCACAGGCATACCTGTTCCATGGAAAGACTTTTGACAGGGGACAGTATCTGTCATGCCAGGTGCTCGGTGCTGTGCTGGCATCCAGTGGTTCCTCCTGGGCTGGAAGTGCCCCATGGCCACCAGTTCAACAGCCCCAATCTTGACGTTTGCTTTGCTTTCTCATCATGCTGACGGCAAAAATCATTACTACAAGTTTTGTTTTGTTTTGGGTTTTTTTCATGTTTTTTACATAGATTTCTAAAATTGGGGCAAATACTTTTAAACAGTGATGAATTGCTTATAATCAAATGATGTAAATTTTCACATTGTCTTTGATCACTTAATTAGGTCAAGTGTATCACATTTCAGAGAACAAAATAATGGACCTTATTTGCATTTATATTAAAACTTTGACATTGTACAAGGCTCCAAAAGAAGGGATCATGAGTGTCTCTGTATTATTGGTGGAACAGTGTAATCAGCACCAAGGAAAGTAGGAATCAGGCTCATTGTTTTCTATCTGACAGAGATACTGATGCTTGTGAGAAATTCTTACAAACACTTTGACAGTGATTATGGCTTTAATGATTGACTACAGCCAGTTTTCACAAATGGAAATGACTACCAGAGCTGCAGGCAAGAGAAAACATGGGGTTTGGGGTCTCCTATGATTTTACCCTCATACCACTGATATAAATGGCAGTCCATTCCTCTTCCAACAAGAGGTCATGAGGTCAAGCAAGTCATTAAGTTCTGAGTAGCTTAATTTGAGTCAAGGGGACTGCATGGTTGTACAGCCATATGAGAACATCATCATGTCCCACAGGCTTGCAGACAAATTTTCCTTCTGTTTAAGTTGGTGTAAAGTAAGAGTAGATTCTTGTCATTAGTGCAATTAATCCAAATATATACCATTATAATCTTCAGCAACATTCACCTATTCAGAAGCATGTTCCTTCTGTATTTTGTGCACATAACTTCCCTTGGCATTAACAGGAAGGCATAATAGACATGAAAATGTAAAGAGAGGTTAATACTCTTCCCCGTGACCTTCCTAGAGACATCATATTTTCTCAAGCTGACCTCTCATTGTGCTGAAAACAGTAAAGAAAAAACCCTACAGTTTCTGTTGCTTTTTTGGTTCACTTCAGAGACTACAGACATCTGCCCTAAGTACATTCTGTTAATAATTATTTTGAATGTATTCTAAAAATCCACATCATTCCCAAAGAGGGGAAAAACACAAAAGAAACCCCAGTTGGTGAGGGAGGACAATGTGCAACATTATAAGCAGAGCTGGAGCTGCCTGCCGTGATTGCCACTTGGAGATAAAAATCATTCCTCTCACTTTGAGACAAAAGTAAATGGCAGTTTGCAATGTTAAGAACCCCTGTGGAAATAAGATGAAATGAGACGAGGCTTCCAGACCTGTGAGAAAAATCAATCTGATGGAAAATTGACAAACTTGTTTAACGTGTCGGCACAAGATCCGAGAGTTGACCCGTAGAGACCTCCACTTAGGCATACCGTGAAGTTACTGTCAGTTCTCTTAATCTGTTCAATTACACAACTGGATCTCAAAGGGGACTTTTTGCCAAACATCACTTTAAATTAACTTTTTGCCTTTGTGTTTTAAACTTACAGTTCTTTCCCTCCTCTTGCAGCAACATGGGTAAATTATTAAAAAGCCCACTTGCTTATCAATGTAATGCTATAAAGAGATCAGTTTAAAATTTTGATTGGAAAGAAAGAATGTTTATGCAGTTAAAAAGAGAAAAATGCTCATCTCATTACATGTGGCCAAATTCATTTCCACTATAATTTCTCTGAGGCAAAGGTCTGTTGTTTTTCTGTTTTGGGGGATGAAGAAATGGTAGTAAAAAGCAGCACACCATCTTTTTTATTCTGTTAGGAACGTGAAACCGTGCCCTTTTTCACAGCCACAGGCCACAAAGCGAAATAGAAAAGGATTTGTAACGGAACAAATACTGCTGTACTGAGCTGACCATAAATGTCTGGGTTTTGTCCTTAAGAAGTAGAGCAGGAACAGGATAGGAAGGGAAGATGTTAAAGAATCCAAGGGAGGAAACAAATTTAACTTTGAAGATAGGTAGAGCAGGATTTAAGAGGGAGAGTTTTACTCCAGATGGCTGGAGAAGAGAACTTGGGCTTTTCCTTGTTTGAAATTTTATTAAATGCAGCTTTGAAACAAAAGATTCATTTTTCCCCAAATCTGTTATATTTGAAGTCTGACATGAAGGACTGTGAAACTGAGCAGAAAGAGCAGCAGGAATGTGGCCTATCAATTAAACTCAAGTGCCAAGACTTATTTATATTGATAGGTGTTACAGTGCAAGTGTCCAGCAGTATTATTTAATAGGTTCATTCTCAGTAAATGCATAGGTATAAGCAGTAACATAGCTTTCTGTGAACCAGCAAACGCAGAGAATGTCCCAGTAGCCACAGTAATCTGCTATTGATTTGGAGCAGGTGTGGATCATGTGATGGGTCTTGCTGATGAATTCCTGGTCTTGCTGATTTTGGTGCAATTGGACTGTATAACAGCTTTTTTTTCTGTTTGTCTGTTTTATAGTTTGTTTTTTTCTATCGAACAGATCAAAACCGAGAAACAAAAATTCATTTAACATAGGAAGAAATGAAGAATGGAATACCGAGATGAATGATAGTGACTTAAAAAAAAAAAAAAGTCCATGAACCATGAACATTGAGAAGAGATTGCATCCAGGAAGACAGCAGAAGCAAACAGCTTTTTTTTTTTTTTTCATTCAGAAGGGATTAAGTGATTTTCTATTGTGCTTGTTAGAACAACTTGAAGGAAAAAGACTTACTTCTGTACCCACTTAAAATACAAAAAAGCATCAAATTTAGAAAATCTCTTGTTAGTTCTGTTAGAAGTATTAATATTGTTGTAGTGACAACAGCTCTTGATAGAACAAAATACAATCAACTGCTTAAATAGCCTTATTTATTTATTTATTTATTAAACAGACTTTAAAAAGTTCTGTTCCGATTAATAGTATGTTCTTGGTCTGAAGATTTAAGGTAAAGGTTAAATTTAATTTATATTAAATACCTACTGTATTACTATGTCTTGTGCTGCTACCAGGGATAGCTTTATTTTAGGAGTGAAGATAATTTCTAAATGTTTTCTCTTGTATAAGCCACTGTTAAATCTCATTGGAAACTTGTTAAGAAGTAGTATTAACTCTTTTCTCACTTCCTGACTGATCTGAGGAAGACCTTGTTGCTCTTTCCAGCACCAAGCACTTTATAAAAGCTATGCTTCTCTATGAGAAAATGTTATTATTCTCTCCAGTAGCTTTTTCATAGGCTTCAAAAACTTCAGCCTCCTCAGAGTCTGCAGAAATTGGCAGTACTCAGGTTGGACTGAATAGTAGGCACTCTTATGTTTGTGGATTTTTAATGCTCTTTGACACTCTGTAGGTCCTCAGCTCAGACTGCGTACACTTAGAGGAACAAATTCCGACCTAGGGGAGTAAGAAGGCAAGTTCCAAGGTGGAGTGAGTATTAAGACTGTAACTGAGGTTAAAGGGGCCCAAATTAATATTATCTCCATTTTGAAGGATTGTCAAATGGTTAGCCCTCAACCACTCCTTCAAGCCTGATCCATTAATCCAAGTGCAGAGGTGGCACATTACTGGCTACTGATTCCAGGTGCTAGCTCCTATGTATTACTTACTTGGAAACTACAATAGACGCCACAATTTTTAGATGTATCCTGTGTCTAATGGCATTTTTATTTAAAAGACTAAGGTCAAAGTTTGCTCAAAATTAGAAGGGTAGCAGCTCTACTCTTTTATGGAAGTTTCTGGTGGATCTTAATGCTTTATGACTTCACCTACAAGGAAGTATTACTGAGTATTAGCACTAATACTAATGCTAATACAAATGCTAATGCTGCATACTTAGCACTTAACACTCAGTATTTTCTAAGCAAAGGGTCAAGAACAAGGTGTAACCAAGATGATAAACCTCACCAACACATATATAAGTACATAACTTAATGTAATGACAATGAAGTGCCCTTCATATTATGTTTTAGCTAACTGATATAAAAATGTTAACTTAGTAACAATAGCTTTAGAAGTGGGTTTAACTGAGCCTTAAATAATAATAAAGACTGTGGTTAAAAAAATATTTTAGGGGTGACTCTAGTCAATAAATTAAAAAAACAGCCTTTGCAATGTAGCTGCCAGAAAGTTAGGCTGACTGTTTTGAAAACATCCTAAAAGGAAGCACAATCTACATATCACTTGTTTCTTATTTATTTTACTTGTGCTTTCTGGGAGGGGAAAAGAATCAGCCCTTTATTAGACATCATCAAACCAGAGAAGGGAAGGGCAGATGTACATGCAGTGAAGAAGTCCATATTTTTGCTTTTATTGATGCAGGCTTGACTTACAAAGAGAAAGAGCAAGAGAGAAATTTCTATGGCCTTTATCATAATAGTATCTGGGCATCTGCTGTTAAATTTCCCAGATGCCTCAAGGACTTAGTCACCTAAGTCATGCAGAGGTTTTTGAAATTCTTGCCCTTTGTCTAATACTAGCAGTAATTTGTGATTCTTGTCTATTACACACCGATGATGCAAAGAGTACCATTTATGGTCATTAGCTGTCCCAAGGGGGGGGCGGGGAGATGTTGTTTTCCAATTAATGTATTTCTCTTATCCTCACATGTTCACACTACGGAAACACACCTTTCTTTCTCCTTCCCCAGGTATACTGGGCAACTGCCCAGAATAGAAACAAACAGATGGGCTGATTTTTCTTACGGAGAATTTATCTTCCTTTAATGTTGCCCTTGCCACTTCCCAAACATATTCTGTCATGTTGGCAAAGATCCTACACAAGGCACCTTTGTTTCTGCCAAGTACGAAATCTTATCCTTATGTCATGGTATATTGAATTGTAGAATATTTAAGAAAGTTAGATGGCTTTATTTATTTATTTTTTTTAATGGATTCAAATGTAATATTTCTTTCCAGTTTTAAGAATATCAACAGAACTTAATTTAAAAAATGAAGGGCTGGTAATAATTTTAGTATTTAACAGCTGCCTGCATTTGCTCAGCTCTACCTCTGCTAAAGAGGCTTCCACCTATGGAAGATTTACCCAAGATCTTTATTTTTCAGAGGCAAGTTTTTCACAGGCAAATTTCTTGAGCTTAATTTACTACACATCATTGCTGGAATAGTTCTCAAGCCTTTGCAGATGCAAAATCACAGGGAGCTGCCTGGCTATATATCATTTTACATGCCTTGTGTATAGCTCAGAGACGCAATTGCAAAATCTAGCACTCACAGACAGCTGGGAATTTGTGACAGTCCCTGAAGGACTTTGCATCCATAAACCAATGACTGGATTACACTGATCCATAAATGCATTTTTCTCCTATCTCTGCCTAATGCAATACAAATAGTCTTCCTACTGTTAACTATTTCTAAAGCTATACACCAGAGAACATAAAGGAAATGGCATATATTAAAACAGAAAGGCCATCAGGTCATTTGGTCTTTACACTAGCAAAAAACTTCAACACTGTCATGGTTTAACCCCAGCCGGCAACTAAGCACCATGCAGCTGCTTGCCCACTTGCCCCCCACCCAGTGGGATGTGAGAGAGAACTGGAAAAAAAAAAAAAGTAAAACTCACGGTTTGAGATAAAGGCAGTTTAATAGGACAGAAAAGGAAGAAATAATAATAATAATGATAATGATAACAACAATAAAAATTATAACAACAACAATAATAATAATAAAAGAATTAGAATATGCAAAACAAGTGATGCACAAGGCAGTTGTTCACCACTTGCCAACTGATGCCCAGTCAGTTCCTGAGCAGCAATCTGCCCCCCCCAGGCCTACTCCCCCCAGTTAATATACTGGGCATGACATCACATGGTATGGAATACCCCTTTGGTCAGTTTGGGTCAGCTGTCCTTGCTGTGCCCCCTCCCAACTTCTTGTGCCCTTCCAGCCTTCTTGCTGGCTGGGCATGAGAAGCTGAAAAATCCTTGACTTAGTAGAAACAGTGTTTTCAGTAGAAATCCAAAACACAGCTCCGTACCAGCTACCATGAAGAAAATTAACTGTATCCCAGCCAAAACCAGCACAAATACCTGTACTGTTGTAGGAAGTGCTAAGTACAGAAATATTCCTTAATTTAAGTTCTGCTTTCAGAAAGTTTTGCTAAAAAGTAGTGATTCATTTATTTGGGGAATTGGTGACAACTTCTGCTCTAGAGCAGGAAAGCTCAACTCATGAACAAGCTGTGGGAATAAAGTTATAGGCTTCAGTTTACCAGCAATTTCCTCCTCTGTAAGAATCCAGGAGCCCTTGTGGTGATGTCACCTCCTTAACACCGTACTCTTTGTGTCAGCCTGCCTTCATACCTTCACTGCTTTGTCCCATCCTGCAGTTACCCTTGCTTGACTGAGTGGCAGCCAGTGAGAGAGGCTGCTCCTTCTCCACTGGTGGCTGGGAGAGGGTTGCTGCCCTGCAGTGGAGGGAGTGAGACCCACTGCGGCAGCAAGCTGATGCTCTGGGGCACAGTGCTGGACAGAACCAGGGTTGTGCTTTGGGACCAATAACACAGAGGAGTGGCTTCTGATAGATAACCATGACCTGCAAATAACAGATGAGCCATGGAGGCTATGTTTGTATGAGTAAATCAAATTTGCCCAGGACAGCTCTCTGGTGCTGAGGTTGGTGGGTATAGGACAATGTATGCCTGTGCCATTAAACCTTCCTGCCCTCAGGAAGCTGTGGCTGCATCCAGGGAGCCTAAGAAGGTGGCTACTGGGCATTGCTAACATTGGACTTGCTCAGGAGACAGTCAGTAGTCATGGCCAAGAGCATGCCGGTGACTGCTGGAGTGATCTGACAGCCCAGCACTGCTCCTGGCACTGCTCATGTTACATAGGAGAAGTGTAGCCACAGAAACTATTGTCACATGCTGAAAAATACACAGTGTCTAGTCAAGGGCCACCACCAGACTGAAGCTATATCTTCTGGCTTTCAAACCTATTTTATATTCCAGTTCAACCTTACCAGCGTTTTAAACTACATAGGTCTGAACACTCCGCAGTTTCCCTAGCCTGTCATGACTTCTATTGCTTCAAAGATATTGTATTAATCTTTATTCATTGCTGGGCCCCTGTTTTTCTTTAATAAAAAAAAGTAAAATTTCAAAACTAATAATGACCAAAAACTTCCCTTGTTCTTCTGTTGGGAAGATCATGAAGGCATTTGGACTTTGCAATTCTCTTCACACATCTGCAGGGTCATTAAAAAGTAATTTTTCTTTAGCTGCAAACTTTTTGGTTGCCATTAAAGATTTCCAGGTCCATTTGCTCCCTAATCAGGGAGCAAATCATTCCTTTGTAGCAAGTTTCTCTTCAAGAAAAATATTTTTTTCTATTTTCTAGCTTGCTTATTCACCTCAGTATTTGAGCATATTTCAAAGCATCAAGCAAAGTGATTAACTTTCACTACATTTGTTTCTCATCTGTCTCCAAGGAAAGAAGGATATAAAGCATTTTAGTTTGTATATAAATATTAATTTACTGCCTATTTTAGAGAAAAAAACCCAACCCCATCCCTTAGAGCAGAGAATTATTTAGTTTATATTGGTTCAGAGACGATGCCCCATTGGCATGCTATACTGTGGTCCAGAGAGGTGACCATAGACTGAAACAACAGCATGAAGACAATCTTTTAGTCCATTAAAGGTAAGGACTGAGATGTTGATCTTGATTCAAGGAGAAGCCAGAGCAAGGCACCTGGGACAAGTTAGCTGTGCTCACTGGGAGTTAGTGTTCTTAAGAAATTTCTTGCAACTTTCTCCAACATTTGGTATTTTGAAAACACCGAAGGCTGTAGCACTTTGCCATAGGGTACATGATGAAAGCATGAGATCATGAAATTTGCAGTTCAGAAGCCTTTATAACTTCATAGCAGTTGGAAATGCCCAATAATCCTGGTTGCAAAATTTTTCATTTTAAGACATCTAAAGCTTATTTATACACAAACACTTTTCATAAACTACATATAGAGAGACCTGCCTGAACACAGGCGTGGAAACAGTTCAGATTGCTGTTATTGTTGATTTTTTCCCCGAGATAAATTTGAAACATAATCCCATTAGTAAAACTTTATAAAGCTGGAACACTTGGATTTACCTTACATAATCCTGACAGCCTTTAGAAAAAACCAACCCAAAATCCAAATAAAAAAATTTTGGCCTGAGTTTCTTTTTAACAACTGTGGCAATGCAGCTGTTACGCAGACCTTTATTTCAGTGCTACCTTGTTCCAGCTTATGAACGTGTCTACAGTCAAGCAACCCCAGCTGCAGTGGTGGGACTTAGTGTATTTATTTGTGCTAATATGACCCTCATGCAGAAAAAGATCCAGAGGAACGGCTGAGCTATTTGACTGTTTTTCAGCAACTCAGGTCATCTACAGTGATTGCATCTGTGGACAATACATGCAAGGAGCCAAGCACAGGGAGGTAAGGAATATGAAATCATTCAGTGCCCTCAGTTTTGTGTAAAACAAGACTTGGTAATATCAAAAACCCATAAAATAATGAGCTGTCTGCTCAAAGCAGGACAGACACTCTTGGTGTAAACACTGTTTAATGAACAGCCAGTGAATTCCTGTAATTAACTTCAATGCTGTCCCTGTTTTCTATTCTTTCTCTACCAAAAGGAGAAATGGCCCATTTGATTTCTCTGAGATGCTAGGATGAGATATTTCATGCTGTAATACGAAGTGTTGGGGTTCTCTCATTTAACTGTTGTGTAACATCTCATCCACATGACAGCTCTGTTTCCTTAATCACTTTGTCCTTCAGTCTCCTTTTTGACCTCCAGCATTGCAGCAGCAGATCAAGCAAAGCAGAAGTGTTATGTTTTTAAATTCCTGAAAGAGTATAAGCAAAGAACATCACAGAAACACAACAGTAAATGAATTGTTTCATTTTTTTGAAGTGTGGATATTTGACCTATGTGCAAGTTTCTTACCATGAGGTTATTGATGTCTGTAGTTTAGTTGAAGATATTAGTGGAGGCAGTCAGTTTGTCCAAAATTTTGTGGCTGTGGAATAAACAATTCAGAAGTGAAATTTCAGAAATTCTTCTCATTACCTAATCATCCTGATCTGTAGTTATGAAACAGTATTTTATTTTATGCTTGCTTGAATTTAGCCCTGCAAGCATGAGATATATAAAATACTTTATAGATATCTGACACCCCCCCCCCCCCCCCCCCGCCCCCCTTTTTT
>NW_010972607.1:1324653-1541509 GCF_000737465.1 Haliaeetus leucocephalus
TTTCATACCCCCCCCCCCCCCCCCGAGCCAACCTTATTTTTTAATCTTTATTTTATGACATGGAATTAGAGTATTTTCCTATGCTTTGGACTAGATGTCCAGCATTAAATATTTCTGCATTTCTGTCTCTTTCTCAAAAGAAAAAAAAAGGGAAGAAATTGTGTGCAGTTTTCTGATCAATAAGCGGCTGTCTGTAAAGCTCAATGTTTTGCTCTGCATACACCCACTTGTCAGCTCAATGCTACTTCCAGGGTGAGACTGACTAGAAGCAGAGAAAAGATGATATAGTAGCTCAAGAACAGCTGAAGCATAAGAGATTACAGGGATTTGGGAGCTTAAACAAGTATTTACCAGTAAGTCCTTAGCTTATTTTTGATAGACTTTTGCAGTTAAATGTCTATTTCTTTTCCTCAGTAGAACTCCAGTCAACTTAACAAGTGGAGCTGTTTATAATGTATCAAGCAAAACTAGGAAAACACCACACAATTCAACTAATAAAAGTAAGTTCTGTTCCTAACCTGAAAGTAGGCCTCAGGATTTTTAGCTTGCAAGCCTGATACAAGATCTGGGCAACACGAGCTCTTTCCAATTCTTCTCCTCCAATCTGAAAACCAATTAACTGGAGTGTTACCACATATTTCTCAATGAAAAATAGATGTGATCAATGTCTACACAAACTGAAGAAAGGAGGAAAATAGTACTTGAAGCTTCCACCCCTTTAAAAAAAAATATTAAAACCCAGAAAGCCCCTATTTTAAACAACTTGTATCATATTCTGTAGTCTCAAGATCAAGTACAGTACTGATTCAAGATAATTTCAGATATACTTTTGTACAAAGAAATTGTGTTACCAACAGGTATATGGTAATCCAACAGCTAATGCTATTTTTCCTCATCAGATGACTCAATTGTAGTTTTAAGGGTCAGCAGACTTCGGTAACCAGGGACATTGAAGAAAAAAAGAAGTACATGTTTGTAAATGTCTACATTTATTAGAATCTTATATAACATTATCATATATGGGAACTGCCACATGAATTCATCAACTCAACATTTTTATTTAGAGATGGCCATAATATGCTTATTCTGCATTTCTGTCCATGAAAACCACAGGAGAAAAGAAAGAAATTGTAAGTAAAAAAAGGCAGGGTGAAAAGAGGGAAGGGAGAAGAAAAGTCTACAGTCAATAAGTATCTTTTCTACAGGTTTCAGAAGAAAACCTGAACCCAAACAACTGTTTCGGGTTTGTGTGGCGGGGTTTTGGTAGTGGGGGAGAGGCTGCAGAGGTGTCTCCTCTGAGAAGCTGCTAGAAGCTTCCCCGGCTCCAAGTTGGACCTGCCTCTGGCCAAGGCCAAGTCCATCAGCGACGGTGGTATTGCCTCTGGGATAACAGATTTAAGAGGGGGAAAAAACCTGCAGCAGGGGAGGAGATTGGAATGTGAGAGAAACCCCTGTGCAGACACCAAGGTCAGTGAAGAAGGACGGGAGGAGGTGCGACGGAGGAGGGGATGCCCCCGCAGCCCGTGGTGAGATGGCAAGCTGTCCCCCCCCAGCCCATGGAGGGAAGCAGGGGAGCAGATGCCCACCTGCAGCCTGAGGAGGACCCCACGCCGGAGCAGGTGGCTGTGCCTGAAGAAGGCCACAACTCTGTGGGAAGCCTGCGCTGGAGCAGTTGGTGCCTGAAGGACTGCAGTCTGCAGCAAGGACCCACTTTGGAGCAGTTTGTGAAGGACTGCAGCCCATGGGAGGGACTCGCGTTGGAGAAGTTCGAGCAGGACTGTCTCCCATGGGAGGGACCCCATGCTGGAGCAGGGGAAGAGTGAGGAGTCCTCCCCCTGAGGAGGAAGGAGCGACAGAGACAATGTTTGGCGAGCTGACCCCAACCCCCATCCCCTGTTCCCTTGCGCCGCCAGGGGGAGGAGGGAGAACCGGAGTGGAGTTGAGCTGGGAAGGAGGGAGGGGGTGGGGGAAGGTGTTTTAAGATTTGGTTTTATTTCTCATTATCCTACTCTGATTTGACTGGTAATAAATGAAACTAATTTCCCCAAGTCGAGTCTGTTTTGCCTGTGATGGTAATTGGTGAGTGATCTCTCCCTGTCTTTATCTCCACCCACGAGTCTTTTGTTATATTTTCTCTCCTCTGTCCAGCTGAGGAGGGGAGGGATAGAGTGGTTTTGGTGTTCCCCTGGCATCCAGCCAGGGTCAACCCACCACAGTAGCTCTGCTTCCAAATTTACCAGAACTTCAAATAAAATCTCAGTCACCTATACTGCCAATACAGCAAGTCACTCATGGAGAAGGCTGGGAAAAAAACAACTGCAGGATGAAAAAAGTAATATCGCTTTAAACAATTTTATTTTAATGGACCCTTTAAATGGATCTGCTTTAAAGTCACTCTCTTGTTAATATGGAGTTTCATAAATGAGCAGCATAAAACCTCACCTAATTTAAAATATAAATCTTAATATTTACAAGATCAGACATCATCATAGTCTTTTTACATACGCTTTTACAATGCATTCTTTTATTAGGAAGCATTTCTTCATCAAGAGGGTGGTCAAACACTGGAACAGGCTTTCTAGAGAGATGGTCAATGCCCCTGTCAGTGTTCAAGAGGCATTCAGACAATGCCCTTAACATGCTTTATCTTTTGGTCAGCCCTGAAATAGTCAGGCAGTTGGACTAGATGACTGTTGTAGGTCCCTTTCAACTGAAATAGTCTATCCTATCCTATCCTATCCTATCCTATCCTATCCTATCCTACCCTATCCTAATTATTTATAAGATGTAAAAGTCCTTCTCCTTTTCTTGTTCAAGATCACATCACCTGAAGAAGGCACTATCAGCCTCCTAAAAAGCTTGTTTTGTGCCTCTGTAATGTTTTCCTATAACCATTGTGTATGTTGACCTGCTGCCTTTCTTGATTTTTTTCCTGTCAACACCACAGTCTATTAAGCATCAGCAAGGCTATATTTATTTCTTGAGAATCTGGGTGGACATCAGTAAGCTCATGTGGAAGCCAGCTGAGAGAATTAACTGTTGGTTAGTTGTTCTTACTAGGGCTATCTTCTCATTCAAAAAGGGTTACAACTTGTTTTACCAAATACTGTTTTTGAAAACCCAGCTAGATAGATTGGTAAGTTAATAGTTCTAGGAAACTTTCAAGGATGGCTCAAACTCTTTTGCAGGACATACAGGGGGAAGAAATATTTTCTGTGAGTCAACCCAATGAGGTTCTGGGGGCAAGGCTGAGTTTTGAAGGTTAAGCAGAGTCAGTTGCTGTAGGAGTAGTACAGAAGGCCTTTGGATAATGGTTTTGAGAATGCTGAAGGTCACTCCCAGTAGCCACCTTCGGCCATACTGGGATCAGTTTATCCTTAACTATGATATTTTTCAGAGAAATTCACTTTGTACCCGCTCAAAGATGACTAGAAGCTGCCTAGTACCACACAAGAGCACTTGTGGAGAATGGGGGTATGCAAGCTTGGATTTGGCAATTCACTAAACTTCCCACTAATCTGGGAGCCTGGGCAGAGTGAATTTGAATCTGCATGTGAAACCCCATTGTAGCCATTTCCCCTGGTGGGACAAATTGTGTGAGAACACTCCTCTCCACATCTACTTTAAGTGGAGAGAGATGGGTAGAGCAACCACCAAGTGAACTATTTGAGTGGTATTAAAACAGAATTATACCTGGATTTAGATGAACGAATGACTGAAAATAAAGGTTATCTGTCTTTTTTCTACAACCACCCATTGCTTAGTTAAGAAAGCACTTAAGAGTTTGCCTTAGCCTCCTCTTCTGCAGGTTTAACAAGCCCAGCTCCTCCAGCCTAGAAACATCTCTGATAACATGAATGCTGAATCACAGGCTACCTACCTTAATGGCAAGTTTACAGAAAGACCTTGAAGGAACAAAGACATTTTGTCAGTAAAGTAGGCCTGTTGGAACCCTGGAAATCCAGCATGTAAGCTGCCTGTGAGTTTCTTAATCCACTGCAAGTTTGGAGTAATTGAAAACATGAGTAATTTTTCTTTTTACAAAAGGCAATAGTTTTTCCTTTTCCCCTAAATGACATTTCAAAAATTAAAGAGTGTGCAACATTGTTATTTATTCCTATAAAACTACTTAGGAAATATTGATTTATTATAAAGAAATTAAAGAGCTATCTGTGACAACACTGCAGTTAGAAGAACATTTTTCTGTCTAGAATTCTTATACCACATAAACTTCCAAATTAGGTAAATGACAAGATCCATGGAAATTAATCTAGTCAAACTCTGTCACTCACAATGGGGATGGGGCCAGCTTGGATTAGTTTCTCAGACCATGTCCAGATGAGTTCTGCATATTCAAGGGTGGAGATCTCAGTCTTTATGTTAGCATAGTCTAAGTACAGTTAGCAGCACAGATAAACAGAAGACACTACATCTTTACTCTCTCTTTTATTAAAACCCATTACAAGATCAAAGGTGTCACGAAAAAATAGAAACTTACAAACTGTGTGAATAGTTTTAATGTACTCATAAAAAGACATTAAATGGAAAATGACTAAGATTCTGTACTATATCTACAATATAATGCATCGGCTTTATTCTGAAAATATTGTTGTCATTTTTGAGTAAATAAAAAGCCTAGCATTATGCACATTCACATGTATTTACCACTTATTTAAAGCAAAAACTTCGCATATATTTTTTCCAGAGAAATTAGTTCATCCCCATTTTTAAAAGTCTAATAAGAAAACATTCAACACTCTCACTGGAATTACTGTGAGCTGATGTTTCTTTTGTAAAAAATTATGCTATGGACATCAACAAACAGTCTTACAGAGAGTTATACAGCCATACTAAACAAGCTTCTAGGTTATGCTGCATGAGACCTTCTGGATTTGCAAAAAATTTTGACAATAATGGCAACTCTTCAGCTGAAGCTTAAGCATTTCATACTTTGGATTAAAATGCTGTAACCTTTGAAGAACAAATACCCAGTGTTACACACCTGAAAACATTCTTAACCAAATGGTAATACTCTAAAGGTTAACGCAACTTCAAATTGAAGCTGAAATGCCTATATCTTCACTATCCCCTGGTAAAATTATACTGCTTAGAATGCAATGTGACACACAGAAAATTAATCTTTTTATGTATTTACTCTGGGTATTTTCTTGCAGACACTGTATTATGAAGCATCTGATCCTACAAAATGATACCCACAATGGGACTTGTGTTTAGATGGCCTTCTTGAGGTAAGCACTTTGCATTGTAAGATCTGTTGTAAAGTAACAACCACACAGGAAACGAGAGGAATCCTGTTACTGGCTTACCCATTCATCTGAATTTCCCTACTCAACAACATAACAGCATAGTGTTATGGGTTTGTGTGGCGTGTTTTTTTGGTAGCGGGGGAGGGGGCCGCAGGGGTGGCTCCTCTGAGAAGCTGCCAGAAGCTTCCCCAGCTCCAAGTTGGACCTGCCGCAGGCCAAGGCTGAGCCCACTAGTGACAGTGGTAGTGCCTCTGGGAGAACAGATTTTAGAGGGCAAAGCTGCAGTGGGGGAGGGGAGTGGGATGTGAGAGAAACCCCTCTGCAGACACCAAGGTCAGAGAAGAAGGAGGGGAGGAGGTGCGATGGAGGATGGGATGCCCCTGCAGCCCGTGGTGAGACGGCAGGCTGTTCCCCTCAGCCCATGGAGGGGAGTGGGGGAGCAGATGCCCACCTGCAGCCTGGGGAAGGAGCCCACGCTGGAGCAGGGGGATAACCCTGAAGATGGCCGTGACTCCATGGGAAAGCCTGCACTGGAGCAGTCTGTGACTGAAGGACTGCAGAGCGTGGAAAGGACCCACACTGGAGCAGTTCATGAAGAATGGCAGCCTGTGGGAAGGACTCACATTGGAGAAGTTCGTGGAAGACTGACTCCTGTGGGAGGGACCCCATGCCAGAGCAGGGAACGAGTGAGGAGTCCTCCTCCCCCTGAGGAGGAAGGAGCGGCAGAGACAAGGTGTGGTGAGCTGACCCCAGCCCCCATCCCCTGTTCCCCTGCACTGCTGGGGGGAGGAGGGAGAGAGAATCGGGAGTGGGGTTGAGCTGGGAAGGAGGGACGGGTGGGGGGAAGGTGTTCTAGGGTTTGGCTTTACTTCCTAATATCCTTGTTTTGATTTGATTGGTAGTAAATTAAATTGATTTTGTTTCTTCCCCAAGTTGAGCCTGTCTCATGCTCATGACCATAAGTGGTCAGTGATCCCTCCCTGCCCTTGTCTCGACCCACAAGCCTGCCTTTATATTTCTCCTCATCCCACTGTGGCTGGTGGGGGAGGAGTGAGGGAGCGGCTGCGTGGTGCTTTGTCACCGGCTGGGCTGAAACCATGACACATAGTCAAAGGAGACAAGTTCATTTGAAAAATAAAGTAATTTTTTCAAGCAGATATTTAAACATTGTCTGTTAACTTATTTCTGATAGTTGATGTATTCAATTATTGTTTGACTTTACGAAGTAGGAACTGGTTATCAGTGTTAGATTAAGCACTGTTAACTCACTTATAAAAATGGCAAGGTGGAAAGATTTGAAAGTCTCCGCAGCACTTCTTTATTTTAAACAAAACAAAATGAAAGAAGATAACAATTCTGTTGAGTGATAGAAAATAAGATTGTCCATTAAATACCCATTCTCTCATCATCATTGTTTACTAAGATTTCTGTTTGATGATTTGTATAATTATCAAAATGTGTGTAAGAAGATCACAGTTCTTTGTAGATTTTCTTATTACTGTGCATCTTAAAACTCCTGGGATAACTTTAGTAAATAATAAGCATCAAATTTAATTCCCAGTTTCAACACAGGCCTCTGTTGATCAACTGCACCGGTGCTAGCACTGAGTTACCATTTACAAATCAATGGAAACACCCATGACCAAAGCAAAGTAAACTAAACAGTGGAAAACAAGTTTAACATCTTCTATAACTCAAACTATCCAGAGAACTAGTAGGAATCCACTTCAAGAAATCTGCCAAAGGCTTTTATATCTTTTATGCTAACAAAACCACAATGCATTTCTAAAGTTTTGCTTCAATATTAGTACTTAGTTGTACATTACATTAAAGTCAGCGTACAGCATTTGCCATTTTACTGTAACCTCTGGAAACTCACAATTATATTGCATCATATGAGAGTTGTGAACCCTGTGTAATCCCCATTAAAACTACTGAATGCCACAGAGTGGAACTCTCATGTTGTATAGGAGGTTAAGAGGCAGTAGACATACTGGGAGTCCAGCCCATTTGATAAGCCCGTTCCAATGTCCTCTTGCAATCCTGCAGCACAGTACTGAAGGTTATATGCGGATACTGCTGCACTAGCTGCTCTACTGTGGCTTCATTCACCTGCAATCAAAGAAAAGAATCTGTGATGTGCAAAAAGTGAATAAAAAGGGCAACATTATGCAAGCTAAATGAATGATCGAACTTTGGACTCCTGGGAGAACTTGCAGGATTGGGCTCTTCACTGATACTATAGGTCTGGGTGCATTTAACACAAAACAAATATACAGAACGTAATGTTCTGTTAGAGAATAAAAAACCCCAAAATACACCTTGATTTTATTGTAAAGGGAGAAGTTTTAATAACATTCTGGTAAATACTGTTTGATTATTTTAGATTGAAAGCAAACAGGAAAGACAAATAGTCTCCATTTGAAAACAGCTTTGTTTAGAGAACTGCAACAACGTTTAACAATCTATTAAACTGCTTTCATTCCATGCTTGACTATGTTGGCCACTCATAGTGCCCCAAACCTAATTATTCAAAGAAACGCCATCCTGTTTAACAACGTGCTGCCCAGAGTAACAGATTTTTATCTTGAAATAGAAGCAGATGTATTCAAACTTGCTCAAGCAGACATACGTTTGAAATGCAGGATTTTCTTGGCTTTGGAAAATGAAACTTGATTACATTTATTAATTAATTTATGGCACAGTTATGATACTTTTATACATACTAAGCAGTAACTCCACAATTAACCTTACTGAAATGAACTTCCACTGTATGGTAGCTATCAATGTGGTTGCAATGAAAAATAAGAAATAACATGACTAAACACAGGAAAAAGAATGAAAATTATTCTGTATTGCAGGTAGATCAATTTACCAATCTACCAATTATTAATATAAGTCAACTTTTCCAAAGGTTAAAAGTCCTGCATGTCTTCACATACATCACTGGCAGAAATTTTTATTTTAGCCTTTTGGTGTGAGGCTAACACTGCACAAAGGGTGTTGCGGGCAGAAATGGTAGGATCAATAATGAAAACATACAAGCTTGTCGGGTCTGGGATGTCCCTCCTAAATCTTAGACATCAAAGGTAGCACCTTTATTCCTGATTAGACAAAGCAATCAGAGAAGCCTAGCTAAACCTAACACCTTTACAATGGCAGCGCTGTGAGGGGATTAATTTGTCAATTACTTTTAAGATGATTGCAGTTCATATCACAGAAGTAGACAGCTTTCTTCAGCCTTTAGATAAATAAAAGATTAACCTAAGAACCATAACTTCTACGTAGGTCTCTTTGAAATCTTTGCTGAACACTTGGGTATTTTAAAATGCATTGACACTACATTTAAATACTGAACCACCTAGATTAGTAAGATGTACAACTGATATCATCGTTTGCCTTTTCCCCCACAGTGTTCCACATTCAAGGCCAAAAGTGAAAAAACAGACTAAAATGTTTAACACCATTACAAAGATACATCTTGGGAATAATATTTTGAAGCACAGTGACCACAGTATCTAATAATATTTTTGTCCTTAAAAGATAACAAGGAGCGCATCCTTCTGAACAGTGACTGCACCCAATGACAAGGATAAATGAAAGGTTTAATATCCAGTTCTTCTACTTTGATAATAGAAACACTCAATCTTTATTGGAAGTTTCATCTAGCTGAGACTGACTTGGACAGAAAACTGGTTTAACTTCCCTTCATAGCACAAACTGTACTCTTTTGGCAAATTACTACGTTACAGTAACATCTTCCAATGCTGAAAAGCAAGAAGTGACTTTTAATATATCAAAATGAAATCAGAGATAGCACAAGTCCTCCAAAATATTTGATATTTATAGCTGAATACATACTTTCAAACTGTCTGCAACACTTCATAGAAATACTGCTTGGAAGGGAAGAATCCCCTAAAGTAGCAGTATTTGCTACTTTTTGCTATTCAGAAATAGTCAAAAGCCTCTTTTCTTTACACTTGTAGTGCACACAGCCATGGCAAAATCTATCATACTACCACAAACTTCTCTTAATGGTTAACTCAGACACAACGAAAATGCTTACCACAGACAGCTGCTCATTCTGCTCTTTCATAATGGGAAACTTAAAGAAGAGATATTGTTTATCTATCTGCAAATATTACTAGAGATTATAATGATTTGACACATACCCATTGGGCTTTATTTGTTAGAATAGCTTTAGAGACAATATCATAAGCAGATTTTCTGTTACAGGGAACAAATAATAAGGCAAATTTGTTACAAAGATCATGTTCAAACACAGGAAGATAGGTGATGATCTCCATGTTCTCATGGACATGACCTCCATGCCCTGGTGTCTGACTTAGGACTGAACACATTTACAGAAGCTACAGTCTAGCTAGATAAAAGCTAATGTATTTACTACAAGTCTAACTTAAGTGAAATAGCATGGCCCATGATACTCATGAAGAGAGATGATGTTACAATGGTATCTTTTAGTCTTAAAACCTATGAAGAAATCTATGGTAAACCTTCTAGCACTAGCCATGTGTCCTACGTTTCTTCTGATACAATTATTACTGGATAAAACAATATTTAATAAAATTGTTACCAACTGCTATTACTACTTTACTAAACAGGATAAGGAAACTTTTGGTATTGAGTGCCATATACAGTTACAAAATAAACATGAACATGCAGAAGGCAGGTAAAGTCATTGCAGAAGTGACACTCACAATATCAGCTATTTTATGAACAAAATCTAAATAGTAGAAGGTTTTCTGCACTTTTGCTGGAGTGTTAAATGAGCATTTTAAATTATTAATTTGATCCTAGACAGTAACTTGAGTGGTATTAAACAGAAAAGTAACAACAACAACAAATCCTATGTACACATTTGGAATCTTAACAGTTACAGAAAGAAATTACTCTGAGTTTAAAAAATTGAGTTTACTCTCATGACAGAGGAAAAAACTATCCTACCAAGCTTCATGATAAATGGTCAAATACATGTAACTTTTAACTAAGTGTAAATATTTTTAATCCTAAGAAAGTAACAGCAAATAGTTAAGAATCATGATAGACAAAATAAATTCAATGTAAGATTACACAACAGAAGAGGGAGAAAAAGGATCCTACTTGGCAGTGGGACAACCTACATGGATCCCAGCATGAGAAACAAATGTGGATAGTTAAGCCACAAATGATCCCCTTTCAGAAGACTTTGAAAGCTTTTCTTTTACCATGAGAAAAGTCAGGCCAATCACTAAAACAGTGTAAAATTTTTAGTATTTTAAACTTTCTGTAGTATTGGACTAAAACTGCGCTACCTAAATCATAGGAAAATTGTGAAATCAAAATTTTGTTCTTTGTTAATGAATGAGATAAGGAATATCTAAGTCAGCTCCATTAGTATCCTTGTCATCAGTTCCCCTATGGTAGGATTAAGATAAAAAGAAGCCTTATACCTAACCATTAGAACACAAGCTTCTGTCTGTTTGTTAAGATGCAGTCTGGCTGGTAATAAAACGAAAGTACTGAATGCTATTCCCAAAATACATTAATTACATAAACGGAGCAATTTTCCCTTCTGAGCTTTAACAGTCTTGTTCAATGAATGAAAACTAAAAATCTTCACATCTTAATATGCTTTAAAAGTTGTATTTTTTCTTCCACAGAACTTTCATTAATCTTCATCTTTTATGTTGTCAAAAGGAAGACTACTGTCTGAAGATAAACTAGTTATATTATCTAATACATAATCTTTTATTTGAATTTGAATAGCCCTTCAATTATGTTTTAACACATAATGAAAGAATGGAGTCCTTATCATTAAGAGTCAAAGTAATAGGTTTGTGTGAATCCTGGTCATCAAACAGAAAAAATAAAACAACAACAAATATTGGTTTGAAGCTCATTTTTTCTTATTCCAGGCCAAAGAATAGATTCAAAAAACAAAGGAGAAGATGGGTTACAGAAACTGGCAGGACCAAGTGATATCATCTTTTAACTCAATTAGAGCAGTTATTTAAAGGTCACAATTTTGAGTAGCCTACTTCCCAGTTGAATATACTTGACTTTGTGACAAATGTTATCTGAGGTGGAACCGCCTTAATTTCTTTTTCTGATGATAGTGTGGTTGTGCAGAGATATTCAAATATTATCTGCACTAGAGAAAAAGCATACTTCCTCATGTGACAGTTAGGAATTCACCTGGGAAAGAAGAACACGAATACCCATGTAGTTCATGTGAAGTGGAAGAACATTCACAAAACGGTTTTAGGAGTGCTTCTTTGGAGGACTTTAATCTCACTTTGGTAGGTATACACATAATATGGGTGAAATGTTGAGAAAAATGGCAAATCAGTGTTCAAAACTCTTTCTCTCCTTTAGGTAAAATGATCTACCTACAATAGAAAGCTTGAAAAACCTGTCCGGTCTGTAAATATTTTTCCCAGAATAAACTAACTGGCATTTATGAGCTGATTCTTCAGGTTCAGGATAAACTGAAACTACAGTTTTCAATTTTTAAGCTACTCTCCGAAAAATATTCACTCAGATTTTTGATCTGGTATGCTAGGCTTAGTCATCTGGTCTGGTTGCCAGTATTTACTGATTTAGTACACCCGTTGTATCTGCCACAGACCACCATGAGTAACTTCTAGATTCTAAAATTCAGGAATTTCTGAAGATATCAACAGATTCCAAAGGGCTAGGATCTGTTTTTCTTTACCTTTTGCTTCCATTATGTTCCTAGGAGAGATCTTACTAAATTCAAGGGAGTCAAGTTTTCCTAATCCTGTTGAGATAAATTAGGGATAACAATTGAAACCATCAGGCAAACTAGACGTTTCTTTTTAATAAGACTGATAGTTTTATTCACAAATAAGGAACAGAAACAGAGGTTTAAGGACTTTTCCTAAACAGAACCTTCCTACTTTTAGTTAACTTGCCTTTAGTTGATATCATGTCCAGGAGATCTTCTCTTAGATTTGAATACCAAGTGGCACATAAGGGGCTTTAAAAAGCTTTGGTTTTAAACGGAGAGAACTCCTTCACTCTTTCTAAGAAGAGCTGTAAGACTGCCTACTGATCTCAAAAACTCCTGCTATAGGTGTATCAAGGGCAGTCTTAGAATGCAGTTCTGATTCTAAAGCTACTAAAATGTCCCAAGAATGTCTGTGTTGTGTCATTTAGAGCAATACTGAAAAGGGAGAGTAGAGTCATCACCTGAACTGCAAGTTTTATGCTGCTCTACACAGTGAAGAAGCATTCACTGTTAATCTAGAAGTTTTCCTATGTAAGGAAAAGCTTCAAGGTAGCATCCAATTCACTTGATAATTGAAAAGAAAAAGTTATCTTCATTCCAAGTTTGTAACTGAAATCAATAAGCAGCCATATAATCAAAAAAACCCAAGCCCCCCCAAACCTAGGCTCACATGCAAAAACCCCACACTTGAAAAACTGAATTAGTACGAAGGTGCAGTATTAGAACTTCTTAGCAAAACTTGCCGATGCTCCTCAGTGGTTCATAACATCACACGGGGTGGCCTGCTGAAATAACTTTTGCATGGTATCTAAGCTAGCCCTTGGAACAGGCACGTGGCTAGTTGATTTTGGAGAGTGCTGACATCATGGGCACTTTCCTTCTGAGGACAATACAGGTAGGTATCTTCAGTTACACAACTTTATAGGCCAGTCATTAATAAAAAATAACAGACTAAGTTATAACACAGTTGGTCTGCAATATCTGCATAGAAAAGCATTAATAATATATGGAACTGCTAGCTGAATTTTAGAAACCTAGTACTTGTGAAGAATTTTAGGGAAATGTTAGCAGGTGAAAAGTAACATTCACACCAAAGATTTTAAGGGCTACCATACAAATGATGTCTGATAAGAAAGGTTAACAGGGCACAAGTATTATCATTACACCTGTACAACAAAACCAACTTTATGCAAAAGAAATGCAAATTGATTTGTTCTGAAAGGGCTTTCATATCTTGTTATTGACATTTTTGCTTATGCAGTGGTACTGTGGCATTAGGGGTACTGAAATTTGTGTGCATTTCTGTCTCAGTATACAGACAGCAGTATTACGTGAAAGCCAAATTTGTATGTAGTGGACAAAGAAATGACTCTATAGTCATTGTGTGTATGCATAATGATGGATTTAGCACACATTTTATGTTCCACTTTCTCTAATGTTTTAACAATAAAATCCAAAATATACACACTTGGAGTTATTAAGAAACACATTTTCATACATACTTTCTCTTCTCTAAGCTGTAGTTCGCTTCATCCAGTCAGTGTCTTATAAAAAGTGCACTTTGTTTGTTTTTTTTTCTGCTAATACTTGAATGAATTATATTCTCAGGTGGCCCAATTATAACTGTTGCCTGTAGCCATAACAAAATTAAAGATTTCTGGAAACGTTTTGTGTGAAGTGCACTTGATCAGCTAAGGCAGACATATTCCACAGAGTTTCAGTGACTGCCCTCATGCCCAGGGGCAGAACCTTTGTTTAGGACTTTAATAAAATAACAGCACTGCCAGTATTAGCACAATATCCTATAGTCCAAATAAAGTCCCTTACAATTTCAGCAAAGAATGTAAGAATGCGTTTTGACTTAACAGATGCTGTTATTTACAAAAAAAAAAAAAAAAAAGCATACATGCACACACATACAAACTCTGTATTGTGGACTCATAAATAATGAAATTGATGAATATAGTCTGACGTACTATTATTATCAGCATGACATTTGACAACTTAATTGTGTTAAATCCTCACAATTAATTTCCCACTAACATTTGGAAAGGGCAAGGAGCACGTAAACTGAAATATCTGTAATCTTTTCTGCCATGTGAAGTGAAATAAACAGAATACACAAACCTTCTAATATTCAATGGTAGCACTTCTGGAAGGATTTCAGAAAATGTAGCAAGGTTGCTTGTGGAGTATAGCCCCTTCACAGTTCTTTGCTTAAATCTCAACCGAAAAGTAGAGTCCTAGAGGGATGAAATTCATTGTTGTGGTTGTTTACACAGGTGAATTCTATTGCCTCAAACTGCCAGTCCTTGCACAATTGCTGCAGTCACTGCATTGCTGCAAACTAACAAAATAATCCATTTCAGGTTTCTGTGAGTTTACATAGTTTTCTAGCAGAGCCATCATTTCAGGGCTTGCTGTTCTAATCATTACTGCCGACGCAATATTGAACATTAAAATTGTATAAGTCATAAAAGTTTTCATTCTCAATTCTCTTTGCTTATTGTGAGGGTTTACTTTCCTATTAAATCAGAAGACCATTCTGAAGGAGCCTTTTAGTTTGATTGGTTGGTTGGTTTGCTAATTCTGTTCATTTCAATCAGATTAGTTTCTAGACTCCACCAATACAAGATCTGAAGGTAAAAATATTACCAGTATCATAAGCATTTCAAATTTATGATAAAACTATGTGTTGCTTTGTTTTGACTTATAAAAATTGGCGTTAATGAAGACCCATATGCAGTGAAATGACAGTGTTTACTTATATAGTGATAAATAATCTTTCAGATTACTTTCTGCCTGTTGAATTTATATTTTGAGTATTTGAATATTTTCCCTCCTATTCTTCTACATTAACAATAATTTGAGCACATTATTGTAATACTTGTCAAAATGATGGCATGTAGAACTAACAGAGAAAACAAAAGTTGCCAGCTTGCGAAAATGACTGGAAGTTCCAAGGTACAATGCTTCTAAAAAATTTATCTTTTTTTTGATCATAAAAATGCTGACTACTTCACATTGCATTTTTCCATAATAGTTTGCCTTATCCTGATTTTGAAACATTGATCAGTACCTGAGGGTCCATCTTTCTATTACAGTATAACATGGTCAGGTGGTTGCTTTTTAAAAACAAGGACAGATTCATTAACTCAGTAAGATTCCATCTTCAGCCTACTGCCAAGGATTTGTTGCTGAACTATCAACCTGGAAGATAAAAATCTTTTGGTAAAGAAACAGTTAAACTAGTAGTACAAGAAGTTTGATTTGTATAAAGAATCCTTTTTTTATATTTTAGCAGATGCTTTCGTTCACACACGTAATGGATCTGTTATCCTAGTTAGCTAGGGAAAAAAGAAGTATTGTTCAGTCTTTTAAAATTGTATTGAAAACCAAAGTGAAATAAACGCTATTTTTCTTTTGTTGTGGCTTAGCAATGATAACTGTAGTTTCTTTCTAATGGGATTCACAGATTTTATGAATCTAAATTCTTCATTATTCATAGAGAGACGTATCAATCACAGCTCCTACGTTATATATATAAAACTTTAAAAAATACAGTGCATCCTTTTTAATATGCGGCAACTTAACTTGAACAAATTATAGTGATTTAAGAGAAAGTAAGTGCCATAGACTTTTTCTTAAATGGAAGGATTGGATATTTTCAGTCCTCTTCAATATCACAAAACCATAATTTCAAATTTCTAAATGAACCCCTTAAAATATAAAAGAAGAAATGGTAGCAATTTGTCAGGTTTTTTGATCAGGCTAATGATAGTTAGCATTTTCTGAAGGTGGAAGGCAAATTGCTGAGACAATTACATTAAAACAAGACATGGCTCTGTACTCTTGCTGTTCTACTGTTGATTAAGAACAGTTCAGCTCAAAAATGTATTTGAAATTTGAAGATGTATCTCTAGAACCTAAGAGCTTATCCTTTTTCATCTACTTGAGTTACAGGCTATCTATGTAAATTAAAAGTTTGTGGATGAAAGGTAAAAATGTTCCCAGTCATGCTTATGCATATGCATATATATAAAATGTGGAAAACTCTTTTTGCCCTGAGTTGGTAAATTTTTTCACAAGATGGCATTTCCTCATATACAACAGGAGCTGCATCCCAGTTAGACTAATGATTTGCAGTTTGCACAGGATATATATTTACAAACATTTCTAAAACAGATTTTATAGAAGGATAAAGTGATAAATTATTTTAAAAATCTACTGATTTTCTAAAAATCTTATTCTTACTTAAGATGTAAATGATTTCTTAGTGGACCATTTTTATTTTTAGGGGTCATCTATCTTCCTTCCTCTCTCTGGTAATATAAAAGAGTTTGTCTTTTTGTCAGTTGTACTGACCATCAATTTTTGTGCTCTAACACCTCACTAAAACTGTAACAGGAACTACATGCTACAATTCACCCGAGAAAGTCATCTGGAATAAGTTACAAGCTTTCAGAAGTATTTTCATGAAAAGCAACCTGAATTTCTCAAAAAAAAAAAAAAAAAAAAAAAAAAAGGCAAGGAATAAAGGCCATGATGATTTATTAACTGAAGTTGTGTATCCACTCACAGCCAACTTTGTCAGACTCACTTAATTTCATTCACACATAGCTGTGAATGTGGAATTTTGTAGCCTCTGTTTTTCAGTGTCATTTTTCTGCACATTTTCCCAAAAAATGTCTCCTGCATTTACGTGGTAGCACTGCTGATAACCATTGCAAATAGCACCACAGCTATAGGAAAAGGGTTGTGAAATATGAAAATCTGTGTGACAAAAGTTGCAAACTCCTCTGGAAGATTATTCTGACACATTGTTCAACCAGCCAAGCTATCAGCCAGAAAAACAGATCAAATTTTTAGCCACTATTTCCTAGGTGATATGCAGCCATTTTCCACAAGGGTGAGTATTTCAAACTGCGATTATTTAAAGTTGTTTGGGTTGTTGTGAAAGCACAATAAAGAAAGGCTACAAAGACATCTTTAAAATGAGTTCTAGCAATAAATAGCATAGAGTTTAAAAAGCATCACCCTCTTTCTCTGATTTATTTTGGAAATATGAAATACAAAATATTTAGAAATAATTAAGTAACGACAATCAGTAAGTATGACCTAGATCAGTTTAGGGTAGGAATGTACAGAATTGTGTTCAGAAAAAGAAGATTGAAATGTGGATTTGAATCTGTGAATCTGATGTAGGCATCTTTTTATGCCCTTAGGATGCAAGTACAGCTCTTAGGAATCCTGATGTCAGTGTTTGTGGGAGAAAAGAAAGTACCCCATAACTGCCCACATCTCTCTCAAAGTATTTATAGGAAAGGACGAATTATACTTTAAAAAATATACTTTCCTAAGCTGTGATAAAAAAAATACAGAGCTACAATTAGAATTTGGTTTGGAGAATGGATCTTCATGTCCCCTTTCTGCTGTAAAGGGACTGAACTGAGGTGAAATACCCCCTGGTTCTGGAGACAACTCTCTGCCTTAGTATTTACTGAGGTGACAGATCAGACCTTCAGTGTATCCTGGCAGTACACAAATCAGCTACAGGCTCCCACACACCCACATCAAGTCCCAAAACACAACCTTGGGCTGCAGCCCACAACAGCACAGCACTCCTCTATGCAGAGAAACTGGGAGTTTGTGGTTTTCCTGTGCTGTCAGAGCATCGGGAAGAGGCGATACGAGGGAATGAAACCTGGCTCACTGCCCCTGGGAGTGGGGCACAGCACGAATGTAGGTGGTAACACCAGAATGCAAAACAGAAATACTCTATCTTTTATACCTTTTCCAATTACAACCCCCTAAAATGTCCTGCTTGGGCCTTAAATAACTACCGATTTTATCTCATACTGCTTTCAAAAGAAATGGAGACTCAGAATGGCAACATTTACTGAAATACGTGACTTGTGCAGTCCCAAGTGCTCTCAGGTGCCTGTACAGACCCACGCATACGTATGCACACAAATACGTATTTGCACACAAGTTGATACCCTGTACCATGAGAAAGATCAGAAGGGAGAAGGGTCCTAGCTACTTCCAAGTAAATGTTGATGTTTGTATGCAGGCAACTGGAGAATTTAATTGTTCAAAATATAGGCACTTAAAAACATTTGGGGTCTACTTTCTGAACACCTAAATACTTTCGGAGGACTGGGTCACAGTCTCTCAGAAGCCTATCTGACACAGAAAACTAATGGTATGTGTCTCGCTGTACCTATGCTGTGCAATGCAGGACCCTGTAGAGATCAAGCTAGCATTTCCTGAGCTACTCATGGAGATGGAAGCAGTTAAGTTATAATACCACATCTATCAGATGGTATCTCATGAGCCTTGCTGAGTGCTAACTGTCCTGGATGAGGTGCTGTACTTTGGCAGTTAAGCTGCTATTGGAATTTATGCCCATGTGTCCACACTGCCCTGCACCTTTCCAGTAGTACCAGTTTGTTCAGAGCTCCCTCCAGGCCTCAGACAGCACTGCTGTGTAGCGCAGGGAAAGCTGAATTTGCCTAAAGTCATGGAGATGCTGAGGAAAATTAGAAAAAAAAGAAGAGATATTTGCTCAGTAACCTTGTCCCTAATATTTTTACATTGAAAAGAATATTTAGATTTTGTGTATCTAAGCATAAACATGTTTTCTAAACCAAAATTCTACTATGGATAGTTCTGAAAGACTTTCAGCATTTAGTAATCTTTGACTTTTTTCTGTATGTGATTCGTGAATAGCGATTACATTGCTATTTGGCAACACTTAAATGTTGAAAAATTAGTGTTAAAATGCTTACTAGAAAACTTCCAGCTTAAATATATGCCCTTATTATGATGATCTCATGGTAAAGTCAGCATTTTTTATGAGACTTCTCAACATAATGACATTTGTTTTAAGGCAAAGACCATATTGCTCCTGTGGTGTGCATGTTAGATGGTAGGAAACATGATAAAAAGAAAGGTCATGGCAACAGCAGTTTGATGAAAAATGAATAATTTGATTATTGTCATGGTGTGGATCAATAATGCTCTGCATCTACTGAAGCACATTGCCTGGAGGCACTCAGATAATCAATGGCATAAAACAGAGCCTGCCTTTACCCAGGCTTGCAGCCTCTCTGATCTTTCTTGGGAGGACCCTTGACGCCTCTAATTTATGTCAACTGCATATCAAAGAAATTCCAAAGAGCCTGGGTCATAAAGAGTATTTTAGTGGTAACCATTTGAAGTCTACTTACATATGTTCCTTATGTAACTGTTTAAGTACTTCCCCTCCAATGCCTGGGAATTCCTAGACATGCATAAATGCTACCTGGTACTAGCATAACAGTCAGTACCTTAGAAAAGGAAAGCAGGTTAGAAGAAGCAAATCTTCTAACCCTCTCTTCACTGCAAGCTGACAAGAGTCCAAAGACAAGAATTTCAGTCAATGCGGCATGTAAACAAACCCCTCTGCACCACCCAAGAATTCTCTTTAATGATGTGCTGGACACTGACATTTTTAATTTAATAGAGCAGCCACTGGAAAAAATTAGTTCTGCATGATATTGGGGAGAGACAGTTGAAGACATGATTTTGTTCAGTAATTTCTCTGTTCATTTGCAGTGGAAAAAGGGAGCTGGCATCTTCTAGCTGCCAAAACCTCTTAAGTCAAGGGTACTTACTTCATTCTGTCTGTGGAGCTATTTTTCCCATCAAGGCTTTGCAAACAAGAAAATAATTCTCAGTGATAGTCCTGCTACTGTAGTGTTTGCTGTAACAGCATTTAATAATTTCTTAACAACTTTTAGCTGCCATACTTTGAATACTTGTATACATGCACACATGCACACGTGCACGCACACACACACACATACACACACACACTTGCAGGCACACAGTCAACATTGCTTTTCTATCTTCCCTGAAGCTTTCTCAAAAAATACTTCTTTTTTCCTTTTAGCAGTTGACATTCATAACACAAAAGATGGTGTATAATCCTTTGTAAAGAACTAGGAAAGCATTAACCAGCAATTAGAGGAATACAGACTGTAGTACCTACAGTTTAACTGATAAGGTCGTAAAACTTGTTTTCAGCATCAAGATCATGGACTTTCTATAGCAGCTGAAGACAGGATAGAATTATTGCACTTATTAGATCCTTGGTGGTTGTTCAACATTAGCTAAATCCACAAAATAAATATATGTGTAAAATTGATCAGATGATTCAGGGTCAGATCTAATTCCCAAGGTCAAGTAACCCTTTGAACATTCTTTAAGTACCTAATCTTAGCACAGCCCATCACAGAGACTCATGCGCTCTTTTTGTCTATTGGCTCTTACAAAATACTAATGTTTAGGAGATTAAGTGGAGTCAGCTTTAATAGACAGAGCAATTCTTCCAAAGTGCTTAACCTCCCCTCAAACTGTAAACTGTCTAAGGCTGGGTTTGCAAAATGCTATTCCTAACTTTACAACTGACCTGGAAATTATAATTCCTTGCCAGTTGAAATACTAGGGTTTGTAACTGTCTTCTATAAAGCACTGCAAGGGATGCAAGGCAATGGTTTTGAGCATGAAGTTTCTTAGACTAAAAACCTGTGTTTCCACAGGCTGTGTCCAATCAAAAATTCATAAGCCTGACAGACATGCTTATGATGGGCATCACCAGCTGGACGTTTCGTTCATGATGGCTGGAAAAGAAACAATCTTGCAGGTATATTTGAAGATTTGAGATCAGAGACTCTGAACCTCCAATGACTTTGAGTTATTTCTGCTGTGTTCCCAGGCCTCTTGTTCCCTCTTCTCTCAACACAGACATGATTCCTGAAGTCTATATACAGGGTGAAGTGGAGCTGGACTGCCTTGTCCTCTTTTCTTCTAATGATAAAGTGCTAAAACTTACATTCTTAACATATTCCAGGTAGGAAAGCTAAATAATAAGAAATCCAGTACTTTTTTTCTTTTTTATTAGCATTATGGTTTCATCCAAATCCTTGTCCTTGTGTTTTCAAAACCATTATATATAAGCAAGAATACAGATGTATAGAAAATCACTCTCAAAGTAACACGGAAGTATTTTTATTATTCTTTTGTTTCTTTTTTCCTTTCTTTTTAAAAAACAATGTAGTCTGTCATAGTAATGACGTGACATACCAATCACTTTTAGCGAAAAATATTCAAAACCCTCAGAGGGCAGATTTTATATAAAACTTTTGTGAGCACCTCAGGCTGTGGGTGTATTTTGAAAATCTGTGTCTGCAAAAATTTATAATGTTATTTTTAGTTCTCTAGATACTTTTTTAGCTAAATATATGAAGACAGTACACTAAAAGAGTTACCACAGTAGTGAATACCAAACCTGTTTGTACAGAAAAACATAAATCTTCCCAACACTCCCTCCCTCACACATACATACACACTCACTCTCACACACACTCAGAAGCAAGCACCAGTTCAAGCAAATGCTCCTTACCTTATCGCATCTCATCAGCCCTAAATATCTGAGAGACTTGCTGCTTTGTGCAATTTGGGTGGCTCCATGGTCTGTGATTTCTTTGCACCATCCAACATCCACTGTCTCTACTGTCATGCTGTATCGTCCAATGGCTATCAGAGCTGTAAAGATATTTAAGGTATGAAATATATAGCTCATGGAGATGGTAAGCTTAGTTCTATGTACACATTAAATGATGTTGAAATTAAATTTTGAGAAGCAGTTGTCATGTACCTTATAAAAGATCTTGTATTTCAGCATTTTCAACTATGAAATAGCTGTTTCTTCAAATTAGGAATACACACATGTGCAAACACATACAAACACATAAATAAACAGATTTTCCTCTATATTCTTCTATCTATCAATCAAGATAAATAAGATTAGTTAGCAGAGGTATTCTATACAAATTCTTTTAATTACTTTTTTTGGAAGGATCAAGGATCAATTAATTCAAATTGAAATAACTATAGAATAAAAGCAATTCTACCTCACTCCTCAGAGAAAATAACTGATTTTATACTATTAACACTTTTTTTTCCAGCAAAATAATATTGCAAAGACAACACAGAGAATAACAGGACATTTGCTATGTCAATAAAATAAATGGGTTTAGAAAATCCTGCAGGTATCTTACATCATACATTTTAAAACTTTATTCTAAAATTGCATATGTTTCCCATTGTTCATATTGATAGTGTAGTAACGATATGTCTCACTTTCATATTTTCCTCATGAACACTTTTCCAATTAAAAAAAAATAATTAAAAAGGCCAGTAGGAATTAAAACAAAAACTTGAATCTTTATAAAAGGAAAGCAAAGAGGATCTGGAAGTTCTGAAAAGACTGAAAAATGGTAGGTAGGAGAAACCTTGAGACATCTGAACAGCCTGGAAGACTTTGTCATGACATGGTTAGTCTGGAATGACAGAAAGGATACAAATCACTAGCACCCTGGTCACCATGGGCTAGAATATTTTTCAGGAAATGCAGGCTTGGAAACTGTTAAGTCAAGTTCGGATTTATTAACAGAAATGAGCAACATCCTTCAGCAACTAAATCTCAGCTTAAGAAAAAAGTCCAAGGTTTCTGGTGTAGTCAGCCATCTGCATGTAGCCAAGGGTCGGCTGTTTACAGTTTTTAACTCGTTATAATGCAGTTGCTGAAAAGGAAGATGAATGAGTGACTTAGTCCAAATAATGCAAGTATCTTTAAAAGGATGATTCTTCAGCAGCTGTGGGCCAGCTCTGTTCATGCTACAGAACCTACTGTCTGAAAAAAAAAAAAGGAATTATGAAGAGCTGGTAGCTCTTGATATGCCAGATGTCAATCCTAGCTAATCAGAGTGTAACTGAGATCTAGAAGCAGCAAGAAAGAACTCACCTGACCTTGCAGTGGTTCTTCAAATACCTGCACTGATGGTAGACAGCAGCAAGGATAATTTGATAATTTATAAATAGTTGGGTAAACTTGATTTGCAAACAAAATCAGCCAAAAGAGGCCAAATACATTCTCAGAAGCTGTGGAAAGTGCAGTACATAATTTTTTTATTGCAGGAGTTCACCAAAAAGGGCACTGATAACTGAATTTTGTAACAGACATAATGAACTTAAGATACAATCATCTATGTAGTTTCATTATGGTTTCATTGATTTTTGTAGGACAATACCAACTCCCTGTTCTCTTCTCAGTACATCCCTAGAAAACAAGTCCTAGTTTTGCAAATAAGTAAATACATGTATAGCAGAACATAAACTTTGTACTTTTTTTAGCAGAGTCCCTTTAAAATACCACTTTAATAAAAATTATAGAGTCAGAAATTTCTGCATATGTTTTGCAATAACAAAACCTATAGCAATTATAGATTATTCTAACTCCACACAAAATGTTACAGACTTGTAGTAGTGCAGGAATACTTAAATCCTGCCATTACATTAGAATACTGTCAGTTAAATGAAATTTCAAATACTGTTTGTATGTGAATATTTTTGCTATTTTTTGTAAAGTTACAATCCTATTCTGTCATTTTCAATGCTTCATGTAAAACTGATAACAAGAAGCATATCAACAGAGAATACTTTTATGGGAGTGACATAAAAGATCATCAGATCACACTGGTGAAGAATTCTCCTACTAAAGGCTTTAAAGGAAATTAGAGATATAATTTCTGGGAGTTCCCTCACAAGACTTAGATTAGAGAGAAAGTAGCAGATGATGCTGTTGAAAGACCAAAAAAGGGTGTTATACTGTGTGCAGAATGCCCAAGACCAAAATATAATCTGAGCATCATTAGTCCAATAAGATGGCCTGAATGTGGCAAAAAGATGGCTTAAAGCATGAAATTTCATGCAGGCATCTTCACGTGCACATATGAAACAAACAGGAAGAATAAAAGATTCTGTCTTATTCATACACATCATTTTGTAACAGCTTATTAACAAAACCATTGTATAACAAAACATAATTTAAAATGTGTTAATTCATTGTTTGATACATTACTCTCTGTATTTTGGCATTTTTGGGGGTAAAGCATTAGGACCATAATTAAATCTCAGTTAAGTTTTATGGATTTTTTATATAAGAACAAAATATTTTTACCTGTTACATAATGGAAAAAAGGACTTAATAATTACTGAAATAATTACAATATAATTATCAAATAACAGAATTTTGCCTCTTTGCAAAACCAGCCTTCACTGCTTGTCTTCTGAACATTTCTACTTTAACCAGCCAATTGTTATCAGTGTTACTTCTTTGAAGTATTAAAAGAATGAAAAAGATCATCCCTGGGATTTGGAAAGCATAAGTAAGCTTCCATAAATCAAAGTGTTTGAGTATAATTTTTGGACTACATTGTCATTACTATATTCTGTTGATTATCAGAAAGCCAGAACACAACTTTAATGATACCATGAGACAACCACCATGTTTTTTGGTACAAGTAACAATACTTACAAGAATAATACAAAAGGGAATAAAAAACCCTCAGGATATTACATATCAATATGCTACATAAAATATGGAATGGAAACAAAAAAAATTTCCAACTGTGACATTTGGGGAGCAGGTCTTTCTAAGTGAACACATTTTGCAGTTCAGAAGTTCCAGACTGATTTTTAGACAACTGTTAATCTGTTGTCTTCACCTGTGTTCCACATTCATTTCTATGCAAATAATTGAATGAAATTTCATGCTTTAATCAATCTGTGTGTCTAATCTGTGCATCAAGTATGTCTTAAGCTAACCATGGCTGGGGTATACTTTAGATTAGGGACTGTTGAATGGATATCGTTTTTGTTTGGCTGGCCCTTCCCTTGCAGCATTCTTCACCACTCAACCCTAACCATTCCTACAAAGCCCCCAGATGTCATATGCACATATTTGATTTTCTGTTTGGCAGTATTAAATAGCTAGGTATTCTCTAATAAGAAGAACAATTGACAACATTTTTCTGGTTTAATTACAAATTACATTAGAAATCAATTATTGTATTATGGATGGCTGAAGACTTACAATATTCTGTCATATGCTAGTAGAAAATCACATATTTATTTTGTACTTTGTCCCCAGATTAGCAGACATCTTTCTGGAAAACCAAATGTTTTGACAAGAGTGTCCAACATTATACTGTAGTCATATATTGCAACAGTTCATCTATCAAATGCATAGAGGGTATGCCATTTTAAAACACCAATGACCAAATTTTCAGAAAATTTCAATGTGTGCAACTACACTCTCACAAGAACACTCCTGGTCAGAGAAAAGATACACTATTCAGTTTCTTTTGGCACTCAGCAGTGGGAGGTAAAGAAAGGCCACAAGAACAGATGAAAATGCAACAATACTTTCCCAGAACACTTTCCTCACATGAAAAAATTGTGGTCAGGGACTTTCTGAACTGGGGTTTATGCCTCTGTACTTCTGTAAGTTCATCTAATCAGTCTCGTAATCCACAAAATCTTTTAGGCTCCACAAGATCCTGTGGCAAGGAGTCCCTCGGTTCAGCTACCTTCTCTTTCGAAAACCACCTTCCCTTGTTTGTTTTGAACCTGCCCTAAAACTTGATCCAGGACTTCCCCTTTTATGACTGCATAGTTCCTTTGCAAATGCTTTCTGGAAATCCCAACAGATTGTATCAACCAGGTCTTCCTTATTCCTTCCTGACTTCTTCAAAGTACTCTGATATGATTGTGAAGCACAACCTCTCTTAACAACAGCTGTGTCAACTCTTCCCAGATATGTCATATTTATTCATATGTTCACTATTGTATTACATATTATTACTAATTTGACTTACACAGATGTCAGGTTTATCAGTTAATATTCTTCTGATTTTTCCTGAAACTTCTTTTTGAAATACCTCTGCCAAGCAATCCTGCAGTAGTCAAGCAGGTTTAAGTGAAGGATTACACAGTGCAGCTAGGAGCTGGGCTATTTCATCCTTGAGTTCTTTTAGAAGTCTTGAGCATACACAGTTCTTCTGCTTGTATGAGCAAAATACTTTAAGCCACAACTTTCAGCTAAGAAAATGTTTGCATTGCTCAACAACTTTTCTTCCTCTCTGCCTTTGTCCACAAAAATCAGAATACATTGCTATTCTCAGAAAGCCTGGCAGTAATTAACAAGGAAACATACAGTAAAAGCCTTACAAACCAAGTCTGGATTCTGTGACTTAGGCACTTGTAGCACAACCAGCAGTAAAGAACAGTCAAATGTGTGTTTCAGTACTAATGACAACCAGTTTTAAAAACAGTGAGTGACCGAACAGAAGAATGCGAATAGATTGAAGGCAAGTAGAAGTGGGTACAGAAAAATCCACCATGTAGTTTAAAGATGCTGGCTTTGACATATGAACCTCTCTGTATGTGAATATTTAACAATGCATCCAATTCTTTTGTCTCCTTTTTTATACTCCCATTTATTTTGGCAAAAGCAAGATTTCATATTTCTTTTTTCCAGCACTAGGTTGGTGGAATGGAAATCAGCTGATGTACAGCTCCTACATAGCAGAAGATAAAGTGTAATGTCTCTAACTGGAATTGGAAAATCACCCCCACAGCCTTGCACTGTATTAAGCAAAAATGTTTTCCAGTTGTAATAGTACTTCATTGTAGCTGAGAAGGTGAAAGGACATATGCAGGACCAGGTTTGTAGGCAGAGGTAGCATCTCTTTAGACAATCAGCTGGAATAGTTGGAAAAATAAGACAAATTTTGCCCTTAGTGCACCACCATTAAAAGCAAATAGTAATTTAACCAACTGATTAAGTTAAACTGACATAGCTAAATGTGTCTGCTACTACAGGCAGAAATGACTGCCTTAGAGAAGAAAGGTCTCCGTTTAACTGTATGTAAACTGTGAAGCCAATGGTTGCAATGTGAATGTTGTCATGGCTAAACTACTTCTGGACCTGACCTGGGCAGGCACTGAGCTCTCACATCTAACAAAACTAGGGGGATGAGGCTGATGTATTTATTTTGCAGGATTGTTTTGGGAAACTACAGTTAGCAGTGTATCATCTAGATGCTTTCCTCCTTGATTTTGTATATATACTTAAAAAAAAATCAGAAACAGATATTACACCAAATAAGTAAAAAAAAACCAAAACAGTAATCTAACATCTATAATTTAGTCATGACCATTCCCAACTTTAAGGTCACTACAACAGAAAAAATAGCATACATATCTTTGGTATGACCATCCCATACTTGGCCCACTTTTAATTAAATTTTAATGTATTTTTAAATCTGGAAACAAATGCTGCAGGTTTTGCATAATTTTACCAAATAAAATTGTTTGGAAATCTGGTGTATCAAGCAGAATTACATCCAATTAAACACATTTTTACTGACATGCACCTGCGACACAATAGCGTACTTCCTTAATCAATAAATCCTAGTTCAGTTTAACTGAAAATAAACCTCTGGGAGGTTTAACTGTGTTGCTGTTTTTCTCCTGTCATCACCTAACACACTGCCTATGTAAAAGGCACTGCATTTGGTCAGCCTTCAGTGAGGACAGGATAGAAATATTTTTAAAAATTGATTATGATTGACATTACCCCGACACCAGGGTATTACACATATATATGCATTCATGCAAAAAACATTCTAGCATTTGTTTATTAAGTTCTTTTTTCATTAATGCCAAAAGCATTTTAATGTGCAAGAATTAGAATTTAAAATTTCCAACCTCTCTAAGGGTTTTACAAAAATTAGAAATCAATCAGTCAACCAAGTATTACCAAGTAATAGTCTTCTTATAGAACTTTCCATTATCTTTTATTTATTATATAGCCAAAAGCTATTAAGGTGGCTTTCACAGCCATCTACTAGCTCCTGAAGAGCCTATTGTAAAAAAAAAAATTGGAAGTTTATGAGAGTTAAAATTGCAATAAACAGCTGTAATAAGATTAAAATTAGCAAAGAAAACTATACATTTAGATGTTAAGCAAATGGTGTAACAGTTCAGCTTAGTGGACTGTGAAACATTCTCCTTCTTTTGGTAGAGTTATGGAGTTACTCTCATCTGCTTGAGTTATTTAAAATATGAGTGGACAAAGCTCTGGAGAGGCTACAAAGAAAATGTTGTACAAGACAGACCAAACAAGCCAATTTAAATGGTCTTTTCTATCTTGCATTTACATTATTCTATTGAATTAGAAACAAAAGAGAAAGAAGTAAATGATGCGGATAAATTATAAACATTTGAATGCATTGAAGCTTTACCAGTCACCAAAATTAGTTTGATATTCCATTTCCAGTGATTTGTGGAAAAGCATTTATAAATTAGCCCACAATTAGACACAAACACTTGCCAATTGTAAAATACAGTTGAGTATATAGACAATATACAGCCAACTAATTTTAATATATTTTATTTACAAATTAAAACATTAACTTGTATATGTTAATAATACCCTCTACAGTATACAACAGATTAAGTATTGAATATTTAGTTAATATAAATATTTCTTATACATAGAAAAGGCTCTTCTTTAAAAGTGCATACCTATAAAAACTTCTTTTCAGAAAATTTTTCAGTGACTTCCATTTTTTTCCCCTGAATTAGGGTAAAAGAGTTTGATTCTTCAGAGCAAATCTTGATGCCATAAGCAAAAGCTTGATAATTTTGCCCACATGATACTAACAGATAGCATTTGTGTTTACTCCCTGAATCAATGAGGTTGATGGTTATCTGCCATGCAAATTACATGAGGTCTTGCAATTTTGCTAATCTGTTATGTGCAGAATACATGCCAAATCCCATTTCCATGTGTCAAAAGATGTTTTGCTGCTGTAACTACAGACAGTGGTTGAAGAAATCACTGCTTGACTTCTCTGCTACTTTGCTCACCCAGCAGAGGAATCATAGCTCACAATTCATGTTGCTTCTGCCTTAAATGAAAAAACATTTGTATAAAATTCACTGCATGATACAACTTTTTATAGAATTAGATATAAATTATGCATCAAGCACTGTAGTTCATCTGCTACCAAATAAAGGCTGCCATAGGTATATCACTACAAAATTTCAGTTTGTGCTGGGAAATTGGTTCCCCAGTCAAAAGTCTAATTCTGCTCAGGCTTTTGCATGTCCAGCTGACAGGTAGTATGACATGTATTTTTTCCTTTTTTAATAATGATCTCACATAACAGCTACATTTCAGTGCCACCATGAAACAGCAAAGCAAGATAGATAGAATTTGTACACAGACTGGCTTTCTACCAGGGAACTCAGCCAATACCATTTATAATCAAGCACTTAAATACATTCCTGGTTTTAACTGTCTGAGCAGTTCCCTTGAAATAAAAGTAAATACATAAATAGAGGAGGTAACCATGAACTTCACTGTTCTCATAATCAAATGTCAATCTTAATTCCCTTACTAGCTTCCCTTACAGTAGATACCTCCATGTAATAAGCAAACAGGTAAGCAATTAAGTCCTTTTCCCCATGGTATGGCAGTGATGAAAAAGGGATATTGGTCAGTGTTATTTTTTTTAGTATTTTACAATGGTGGTATTTTAATATTTATAGCAAGTGCTCACAGAACACAGTAACCAGAAAGTATGTAAATAGGTAAAGACTTAAGCTTTTGTAAATCCTAAAGAAGGTTAGAAAAAAAGTTGCCCAGCCTGAAAAATTTTCCCAATGGAATGCTGTAGCATCTCTGGATGGCAAGCCTGCATTTTAACATACTTGGTGTATTTTGTTTCTATTGTCTTCACCTGCCTTAGGCTGCTTGAGGTCTCCTGTGATAATTTTATTGTTATACCTTTGTGCATATGTGGCTATGGGCAACATTTCTTGAGAATGAAGTATGGGACTCGAATAAAATGCAGAAAGATATAGGGGCATGACCACACTGGGAAACCAATCTAATAAGATGCCTCAAAGAAATGAAAAGGAGGCAGACTGTATCCCTTGAGCAAACCTGCTTTCTCCAAGAGTTTAGGAAATCTGGTTAAATCCCTTCTCTGGGATGAATATTTTGACCTTTATTTGGAAGTATGGTTGCAAACCACTCAACTAGTGATAGTACTGTAATTTTGACTAAAAAACTCTTTGAAAGAGATAACACATACATTTTGAAACAATGTATTTCTGGTTTCCCTTTTAAAAATAAAATCTCATTATTTAAAGTACTGGTTACCTAAAGAACCCTAAAGAAATTCCCTGGAGGCAAGAAAAATCCCAAGGAACTGAAAAGACCTGATGCCTGAGAGAGAAAAGACAGCAGAGACTGATTTTAGGTAGGAAAAGTATTTTATAGTATATTTTTTTTAATATAAAATCTATTTAATACAGCTTTTTTTTTTTTTTTTTTGTCTTTTGCAAGAGACATCAAAGTAATTGGTATATAGTTACCCAGCTATGGTCTGGTTACGATATATGGTTACCATTCAGTTGGTACAGTACATGCTGCTGTACTCAATGCCAACTTTATTAGCTGGTACACAGACAAAGGGCAACTATTAAATCAACCTTTATCCTACATTTCGAACCCCATGAAACACAGGGCAATTAGAGGGCTATGATTTCCCACGTAGAATTAATCTTAGTGCTTGCTTTACTTTTTTATCTTGCATATTTGGCCACACTAACACCATAACCAAAAAAGTATATTTGTACAAAGGTTATTAAAAAACTACCTGCTGTCCTACAGTGTAAGCAAAACTCTGCCATAAACTAGAAATGAAATTGAAAAAGCAGAAAAGAGTGATCTTTCAAAATGATCTTTAACATAACAAGCATTAAACAGCTGTTTCCCCAGAAGCCAGAAGTCCACACTAAAAACAAGGCTAAGCCATGGACAAAATCATACAAAAGGGTTTGTTGTATTTTATACAGGACACATAAGAAGAAATTCCAACACTGACAGCAATGAATTAATGCTAAATACATCCATACTTTGAATAAACTTCATCAGTGCAGAAAAAGGTTCTGTGATGTTTCAGCCATTTCAACAACATCTTTTACTCAACGCGTACCAACAGCAAAAAACAAATCAAAACAAAGAACCCCCCAAAATCTTCAATACGAGGATGCAAAAAGATAGTAGTACTGGAAACTGAAAGGCATGCAGCATATTTGGTTCTGTCCTGACTGTAGACATCTCAGCAAAATATTAAAAAATACCCATTTCAAAGATGGACTGCGAAAGCAGTAGTAGCTGCTGGTTTTAACCCCATGGTCTTAAGACAAAATAGCCCCTGTGGACGAGCTGTTAAAAACAGCTCTATTTTCACTTGCCTGAGGACAGTAAAACATAACTTGTTTTCTTTGCATTATTTTGCATAGCAGTAATTTCCATCATTGTTGCAGATATAGTCTGATTGCAAATGGAAGATAGTAAGCCTGACTTCAATCCCCAAGAAAATTATGGAGCCAATCTTCCTGGAAGCCACATCTGAAGGACACAAAGATGACTGGGAACAGCCAGCACAGGTCTATGATGCACAAACCAAGCCTGGTCAATCTGATTGCCTTTTTGTGATGAGATGACTGACTCTGTGGACAAGGGATATGTAAATAATTTTTTTTTGCATCAGAAGAGTATTGAGAAGAAGTGCTATAGACTCTTAAAGATGATTGCTTCCTTTTCCAGTCCAAAAACAGAAACATATTTGTTTCAGGGTAACAAAGACCGCAAAAACTACCCGAACCCCTTAAAACAGGAACGAGAGATATACAAGGAAATTAAAATACAATCTTTTCAAAACAGGTGATAGGGTTTAAGCTTATTTAAACATGTACCTAACCTACAAAAGCTGTTACTCCAAGATGTTACCGCATGCAGGAGCTTAGTAGCATTCAGAGATGACAGTCACTAGTGATGATAGTGAAACCCCAGATTTAGACAGCATTAAAAATAAAGGCTGTAAACCAGAATGATGTGAGGTACATGCAACACATTAACCTAGGGAGATAAGAAAGAAAAATCTTTTTTGAAACCTGGCATCGTTTGGATAACTGGTGTACACACTGCTTATGAACTTAGAGACAGTCACAGAATGCAGAATATCACATATAGGCCAGATGTAAAGTTCACTTAAATGTTTTGCTGGAACAGCTCAAGATGATAAATTGGCAGAAGCAAGAAAACTCACTTTATATCACATATTAAATATATATTTATTAATATACAATTATAAACTATTAGATAATAGGTATATAATCGTACATCTAGAATATGTTTATATAAAATTAATAATATTACAATCACTTATTAACCGTGTCTTATTATTCCAAACTTCTGGTGAACAAGTCGGGTTTGGAAAGTCCAAATTTCACAGAAGGAATAAAAATCAGGATGTTAAGATGCTGGTTGTCAAAAAAGCAAAACTTTAGTTAGTTCTGAATCACATGGGATTGTAAAAGAGGGGGTAGAGGCAGAAGAAGATGTTTTCATGGAAGGGAATTTAACTGTTTAGCCTGTTCATTTGTGGATCAGCCAAGATAAGGGAGCACCTCCTTGGAGAATGACAGAAAGTAATCCTAAATGATGTGGGAACATACCCTTTTGCAAATTCATCTTTGCCTTTCTCGCCTAAGGACTCTAGCTACTGTATTCTTCTGACTAATAAATACTGATTTTGAAAAGGCTGCTTGATGGTCTGCAAATACTTGCTGAGACAAAGGATGACATCTGTGACAGAGGTCTATACTCATTCTGCCACTGAGAGAAAATGTTGAAAAGAGAGGTTCTAAGCTGAAGAATAATAGAACTGTGCATTTTGCCCTTTCAAAAAGGAGGACTCATAAACTTATCAATTTGAAAGACTACACATCAAAAAGACGACAAGGCTGGAGGAAGAACATCCAATAAATGCATGACAACATGTTACTTCTGTCATGCACTAAAGAATTTCACATTGCTGGTGAGAAGAGAACAATGACTACTTAAATCATGGTTCAGTATAACAACTCCTAAGTTTCATGAACTTAGCAGCAAATAGAACACTATAGATATGTTTTTAGTACATAAAATCGAATCAAATGGAGACAAAGGAGCCAAATAAAAACTTATTAGAAGGTAAAAACTGCCTACAAAAATTAAGTTTTAGGTATATAATCTAAAAATGGAAGAAAATGGCTATTGAAAGTTTTGGATTTCATTGTAAAACTCCTGATGTATAACTGTACAGTACTCAGCAAGAGGGTAGATATTTGACTGTTCACCAAACCACATAAAAAGTAATAGGCAATAAAACCAAATATACCACAGAGCATGAGGTGTTACACCAGACAGACTGTTTGTGCACTTCTACAAACATGTGGGCAGTACTTTTTAACTTCCAGAAACACACCCAATACCTTTTCAAGATATTGATACAGTATTTACAGTTTTCTACTTTAGGAGTACAGGTTATTTTTCATGAAGAATTGCATATTTATTTTTCTACCTCAGCCAGTTCATATTCACTCTCCTTACTCAGTCTTCTTGCAAAATGGTAAGCAAAGACTGGAAAACTGAGATTCATGCAATAGGGATAGAATCGTTGCATAATCTTGTAAGGTTGTATGCCTAAGAACTCGGAATACAGGCTTGACAGAACAGCACTGAACAGAATGAAAAATATTCTGTGGACTTCAAGACACTATGGATTATGTTATAAAAAGGCAGCTAGCTGTGTGAAAGGGCCAGGCAGGACAGAAGGTGAGTGATCATGTGAAGTATAACTCATTTTGAAAGAAGAGAAGAGCAGACAAGAGAATGAGATTTAAAAAGTGAAACAAAAATTCCTACACATATATCCATAGACATATCTGTATAGGCCACATAAGTCCATGAATTTATGATAACATCAAATATTTACATCTTTATTAAAACTCTTTACAGCCCTGGAATATCATTCTCTGACACATTATGTTTCCTTTATAACTACTTTTAGGCTTTTTTTTTTCATTTTTTTCTTAACAACAACAACAAAAAAGTTGGCATCAAACATTGTATTTTGCTTGCCCAATGCATATCTGTAATAATTCGGCCATGCAGTAAGCTGCTGAAAATGTGAACAAACAAACCACTTCAATGCCTATCCTCAATATATCCCATAAACTATCACACATCCTGAATGTCAAGTTTGTCTGCAAAAGACAATAGTGGTCCAGTGGCTACTTCCCACAGCATTGAGGACAACAGTTTGAAAGCCTCTATTTCAAAAAAAGGAGATTCAAGAAGTCCATAAAGAGAAAGAAGAAATTATCCAGCTTTAGATGGTGGTAGAATTAGTCAGAATTAGTTAAAACATGTTGAAGAAATGCTTAGGCTTATATTAGAAAAGCAATCTGAAAAATAGCAGTAGTAACAGACATTACCTAGTGATGTGACTGAGCTACTATTATGACATTTCCACAGCATTAAAAAAAGAAGTCTGAAATACAGCATTCAGACAAAATAATTCATGTGCACCATCACTGATCTTTCAACTGTTTCTTACTTTGCAGATACTTTATTTTCTATGTCTACCTTATTTAGCTGGAGAAAAGCAACTTTGCACGCTAGTTTTGCCTTCTTTCATCCACAACGAATTTTTATCTATGGAACTAACATTAATATGGCCATTATATTTAGAAAGTTTTCCTAAAGACCTAGAGCTGGCGAGACTGCAGTTTGAATACTGTGTTCAGTTTTAGGCCCCTCACTACAAGAAAGACACTGAGGTGCTGGAGCATGTCCAAAGAAGAGCAAGGAAGCTGGTGAAGGGTCCAGAGCACAAGTCTTAATGAGGAGCGGCTGAGGGAGCTGGGGTTGTTTAGTCTGGAGAAAGGGAGGTTGAGGGGAGACCTTATAGCTCTTTACAATTACTTGAAAGCAGGTTGTAGTGAGGTGGGTGTCAGTCTCTTCTAACAAGTAGCAAGTGATAGGACAAGAGGAAATGGCCCCAGGTTGCACTAGGGGAGGGTTAGATTGGGTATTAGGAAATATTTCTTCACCAAAAGGGTTATCAAGCATTGGAACAGGTTGCCCAGGGAAGTGGTTGAGTCGCCATCCCTGGAGGTATTTAAAAGACCTGTAGATCTGGTGCTTAGGGACATGGATTAGTGGTGGACTTGGCAGTGTTAGGTTTACGGTTGGACTCAATGATCTTAAGGGTCTTTTCTGACCTAAATGATTCTATGATTCAGAAGCATTTGGACAGTTATAACTATGGGACAACATAGTTCTTCCTAAACTGAATCTTAACACCAGCAACATTTTTTTGAAGATGGTCATCAGCCAATGTTATTACACAGGAGTAATACGTATAGTGTAAGTACAGTGGGAACAATGTTTGTATTTCCACAGCTGCTGGGGGAAAATCAAGTAGGACAGGAGAGGGTGTGAAGCTAGGATATGGCAGGATGGTACAAATATAGGCACTTATTATCTATTTTACAACCTTAAGCTTGTGCAGACTTCTGATCTAATTATGCCTCAGTACATTTGTACATGAGTGTTCAAGACAGCTCTGGGAATACCATTTGCTGTTAAAGGCTTTGTAGTGATCAGCAGAAGTACAAGCACTGCATTTTGTCAAGGAGAGATGAATCTTCACAAACAGAGGAGAATGGACACCCATGGAAGAAAGTGCAAAGAGGGTTCATACAACTAATTCAAGACCCAGATTAACCTTCCAGATGTGCAGTAACACATAACAGAATCACATGCGTGTTTGCCAAAATATATTTTAAACCATTGTCAAGATGTAACCCTACTTCATTTTTTTTATTAAAAATAAAGTAAGACTGAAATACATGCTTTTATACATAATCTATATGTATTTATTTTACTTTGATGAACCCTGGTTCATCAACCCTGGAATTTACATAATACTTTTCTTAAAATTGCTTAGTTAAAGTATATTACTGGAAGTACCTTTCAGATCTTTAAAGATATCCAAAAAGGACAATAAAATTTGATGCAGTGGCTGACAGACTGCTCTGACTGTTTCCTATTGTGCTGATTGTTGCTTAGGTCTCCAACCACAGCATGAAGTTACATACTGCATGTGCTTGCAACAAATCTATACAATCAGGGAAGGACAGACTGTCAGCCTCAGTTTTGCATTTTTCTGGTTCTCTCAGCATGTATCACTCCACAGCTCAACATAAATTAACTTTAACACAGGATTTGTGTCTGTTAACATAACATTTAATACATTCCAATGAAGTTATATTGTTCTGCTTTGGAAAACACAGTCATAGAAAAGTGATGTAACTTGCCATTAATTTCATTATGACTAATGAAACTGAAGTTGCTCATATAAATCAATACAACTGAATGCTGAGAGTGAGTATAACTGACAGGGAGAAATGAAGATAACTTAAAAAGGTTCCATACTGTGAATCATCCCAAGCAAGCTTGAAAAATAATGAAGGAACTACTTTCAGGAACCTCATTTTGAAGATCTTCCCTGTTAACTATCCTAAATGTGTTGTGCATTTTCTAGTATGACAGCTAGAGCAGAGTTTCCGTGAAAAAAATGAATTTATCCATAATTCTTAAAGAATATTTCAGTGCAGTCATCAAACTGCCTTCAAATAATGACACCTATAGTACATCTGCAAGATGTTTGTAGCTGAATGGTTATACAATCTTTGTTAGAATAATAACATTTCCAGCATTAATTAGCTGTCCTGTATAATGAATAGAATGAAACTTCATAAAATTAGCTGAGTGTAATCACCTAAGGAACTCTTTAAATAGCATGATGAAATGCAAACAAAAAATGTTAGTTCCTAAGGGCTTGAAAAATACTTGTTTTATGAAGTATTTCTCCAGTGTGCTTCACATTCAGGCATCTAATCTATTCCCTTAACAATAAAGGCCATTTTCTTGGGAACTATACAGGAAAGCAGTTTAGCACAGTAGAACCTTTCTCTCTGGCAAAATCTGGGATTTTTATCTAACTGGATCAGAAAATATGGAAGAGTTATGCCAATTAGATAATTTCTAAATATTAGTACTACGCATTAATAAAATTCTAAATTTACAATATAAATATGGTTTCAACAAAATAAAAATGCATAGCATGCTGCTTGCTAAAGTTACTGCTTATTTAAGTTGCCTAGTGGGCATTAATTTTCCTTTTGGCTGCTTAATATAAACATGGAAGTTTCTCCCTTTTATGTTGTTATGCCAGAATGCAATAGCTTGCCTAACAAGTTCATTCAGGACACCTTGTTCAAAAGAAACTAAAAACTGAAATAAAAATCAAGTATTTAATGAAGTAAAAACTTTTGTTTTTTTAAATTGGCTAGATAAACAATTGGCATGCACACAGACATCATTTGTTCAGAAGATAAAAATTTCTCCAATTTTGTAGCAGGTACTATTTTTTCAAAAAAGTAGAATGCCTTAATACTGAAAAAGATACTCTTTGTTTGCAAATCGGGATATAACCAGTGGCCCAAGTAAAAGGTCAACCAAACCTGTATACTGGGAGCTATGCTGTTCAGTAATAAAGTCTATTTGTGTGTCAGCTATTTCTTTTCTTTACAGTTTGTACTGCCATGGCAATAACAATTTTTGATACAGGAAGTATTACATTTTCTTTATGTGGGTCTGAAATATTAAATACATTTTTGCCATAAATGATAGGCAATGTCTATTAGTATTATCTGTCATAAAGCTTGAGAGGAAGGAAAAGGTCCTTGATAAACTGTGGATGTGACATTACTCAATAATGTTTGGGAGCTTTTAATGATGCTGCATGTGTTCATTTATCTACACATATACACTTAATAAACTACTGAATGCAAGCTTAAGTGAAAGTCATCTTAGTGATGATAGGGACAGTCACATAGAAACACATCTTAAGTCAGACAATCACTGAAATTTTCAGTTTCCGGTACATTTACTCATTAGTAAAGTTTAAAACTTGCAGGCTAAAATGGTCCTATGAAGAAGCTATTGGATCTCCATTTGAGCCTTTAAGAAAACCCTTTGTTCCACTTTGTCCCAGGAACAGTCCTACCCTTCAGCAGCAGCATGATTCAGATAAATGAGTCAAAAATCTTGCCTTGTCTTCTGTAAAAACAGTCTTTCTGGGAATGTTGAAGCAGTCTGTTCTATTATCAGGTAAACTTCTTAAAAAATTAAGCAACTCTTAGCGCATGAGAAGGGTCCTAACATTCAAACGTTATTCAAATGAAGAGTGGTATACATGGAACCTTGTTAAGAGAGTGGCAAGCATTTATCTCTAGCACATCTGCAGCAGTTTTGAAGTCTTTTCTTGATGTGTAGAGCAGTCACACAGGCTCAAGAAAAACATTTGCTCCTTTCTGCCAGAAGAATAATTCCTTTCAATATTATTTATACTTTTGATCATGAATTTTAGAATTTTATGAGGAAGAATGTGGTGAATCATTCTCTGGTTTGTAATCCAGAAGGGTAAGCAGTTGTACTATTAGTATAACAGTGACCATGAAAGTGAAAGCCAAACTGCTACTAACTGAAATTTCCAGATATATGATCTCAGCAGATAAATTCACTCTTCTTTGGCTTGTCCTCTGATAGCTTTTACAGGGACCGTACTGCTCTTCCTTCCATTACACACCACTTGGTGTATGTGTGACAGGGCCCCAGTCCTCGCTAAACATTCTGGGACAAGAAATTCCAAGTGTATGCATGTATAAAGGCAATTTTCTTGTGGGAGATATTTTGGTAAGTTATTTTAAAACTTGTATCTAATTCCCATGCTACTGAAATTCTGAAACTATTACTATTTAGTTGAATTGTATGTTCACAAAAACTATTGACCAGGCATGAAGGAGACAAAAAAGAAAAGGTCAATATAATGACATTTAAACTCTAATCCACAGTTCTTTTCTTCAACAGTAAGAGGAAAAAAGCAAGACAAACTTTTGTCAAGGAGTTAAAGAAGCATTTTTTCCTTCTCTCTCTGCTAGCCTTCAGTTTCTGTGAACATTACTCAGAAATATCAACAGTGCTGCTACAGATAATTTTCAACATGGAACACACCTTTGTGCATGTAGTGTAAAAAAATAATTTTGATCCTCGCAATAGATCAATATCTCTGTTTTTCTCAGCTGTGAGCATTGCTTTTATTCTGGATGTCTTTTGTTCTACTATATTGCAGACAATACGTTCCCAAACCTGAAATGGACTTCCACCCCATTTTGTTGTTATTGCTTTTTGCCTCACTATCTCTGTCTTCAATCATATTGACAGTAATTGTTTCAAAAAAAAGTTCAAACTTCTTCTAATCCAAAACAGTACTTGTGCCAGAACTCTGTGCTTACTGCTGTAAAACTATTCCTTGTACTTACAAACTTTTGGTTGTTCAAAAAAATATGATGCTGCATAGAACCTATCTTGTAAAATGCATTATTAGCTAGGAGATCAGTCAGCACACTGCTAGATAACAGTATCTTCTGATAAGTCTACATGTGATAGCTCTTTCAGCCCTCTGAAGCCAGCCATTTCAAATATTTTCTGTTAATTCTATTACTTTGGTTTTTCTGTCAGCCCTTATTGTTGCTCAGTCGTACTCAAGAACATCATATCTCCTACTGTATTAAGTAATTATGAAAACTAAGTGCTTCATCTGTAAATTGAACAGTAAAATTCAACATGGAATCAAACCCAAAAGAAAACCCAAACCCAAAAGCACAATAAGCATATAGTATTAACTACTGATTTACTTCCAACTCAAGTGACACTGAAATTAGGATAATTAGAAATTATCCATAAACCTACTTTTTAATTTACTTTGGCAAAGAAATTATGCCCACAAATTTGTTAAGCTGCAGAATTACACAGGAAATGAGTAAGATGCTGTTGAGAGGCTAGCACCATATATATTTCAGAGGCGTATGGAGTACTTATTTTTTAAGAATGGTGAACTGAAAAGAAGCCATCATCCTCTTTCACTGCACTCTACTACATAGCCACATTAAAAATTCAGGGAACTGAGTTGCTTCACTAAAGCAAGCCTTCTAGTTTTCTTGGAAATGGAGTGCGTTTCTGACTGATTATATTGGGGAATGGCATTATCACATACATTAATATAACTCACATTCCTTTACTGAAAACCTTTCATTAAAATGATAAGTTAGGAATTTAGTCTTAAATTGTAATTACAGGTACATCACTAAGTCATGGTCCCTTTTTTCCCTAATAATTCATTTAATTTTCTATTCAAATCAAGTTATTTTAAATAAATATTCCCATTCTGGGATGTCTATGTAAATAGACAGTAACCTTTCCTCCTATTCCCACCTCAAAAAGCTAAACAAAACAAAATATATTCTGTTTCCTTGACAAAAACTACACTGAAAGTTGTAAGAATGGTAGATAAATTAAAAGAAGACAAGTCATAACCATGTCAGGCACAGATGGCCCCTGTAAGGTTTGATAAATAGTACAGTAATTAATCCAGTCATCTTCAAGTATATCTTGCTGCATATCAAGTTGTAACTCAGTTGCAGTTGTAAACTCAGTAAAGGAGAAGCAGAAGTCTGAATTGTACCAGGTACAAATTCCCTTTATGTTTCTAAATAGCCAGAAGTAACAGCATAACACTAACAGCCAAGACAATTAAGAGTTTTAACAGAATTACACCGTAAATCTGTCATACACAAAAAATAATTTTGTTTATAAGGTAAAGTTTTCTTCATTTTTTCCAATGCAACAATGAACTAATCCATATATCTGTAATACCACTCAATTTATGACTGCACGATTTGGTTAAGGGACAATGAATATAGATTAGCTTTTTGTTGGTATAATGTAGTGGTTTTCAAACAGTGTTCCGTGCACTGTAGGAATCTGAAATACTTCTGAAGGCTCCAAGGAAGACTCAAATACAACATACAGTAATCTATACGTATTTCCAGAAGATCCACAGTTCCATAAGAAAATTTTTAGAGATCCACAAATTAAAAAAGGCTGAACACCACTAGTATGAATTAATAGGTACATTGATGTAGGTATATTAAAAAGAAAAGTGCATTTATATTTTTTATAAATGCATTAGAGGCCTGGAAGAGTTTGTTGAAAATTTTATTGTCACATTTAAAGCAGCAAATATCAAAGATGCATGCTTAATTCTAAACAAAAGCATTTATTATATGCACAAACATATATATGTGCTAATCAAATCTGCACGGACATCTTAAAAAGATTAACAAAGCACCCAAAGAATCAATTGCTTCATCACTTGGCTCAAAATTTCTAAAAATTTAAAAGAAACACTCCCTGCCCCCAAGCCTTCCACAGACACCCACTCCTTGTTTAAAAAGACTCAACAGAAAGATAAAAATGTGAACATTACAATTACAAAGACAGACACTATGGTTCATTGGGAGATTAAAGTCCAGGATCCTAAGACATTGAATGAAATCATCAGTCTTTTACAATGAGATACTATAATATCTTTGTCTATTCTAGTTGCTGGAAGTTAGCTGTTGAACTAAATTTAGCTTATAGGCCAGAACATGCCTAGAGAAATTAACTGGAACAAAATCATACAAGGTCTTACAGTAAAATCAACATCTTGAACGCAGTTAAAAACTATCTGAAAACTAGAGCATGCTCTAGATTATATATCTAAAAGTTCTGCAGAGAATCCACTGAAGCAGCAGGCAGCAATATTCTGTTCTAGCCAGAATTTTACAACAGGTTTCAGATATAGCTTCCAAGAAGAGTACATTGCCTTAATATGCTCTCAAGTCAATAGATGAAGACAGAAGTTAATGGAGTGGAGACCACAGCCAGGAAAAAAATTTGAAGCCTCCTCATCAAACATAATTCCTGCTTGTTTACTTCTATTTAATCATTTCAAAGCTGAGAACAACAGAGAAATTTTCAGATCCCAAACATTTTACCAGCAAATGTAAGTATCATCTGGTATAAAATCAGTTGTCTGGGTGGTTCTTCTAAACTAATTGCTTTCACTGAAAATTATCACTTTGACATAGTATAACTTGATAGCTATGTAGGCAGCCCTCTTCCATATCTCTGTCCTTATTAAACACCTGAATTAGAACAAAATTTCTTCTTTCATCTCAATGAAAAATGAGAACTTGACTTTAATTGTTCAGATTCCATTATAAACCAAAATGTAAGCATCTTCCCCACTGACTAAAGGAAAACACTGGAAGATCTTAAAGAAGGGAATGCATTAACTGTAGAAGAAGAGTTACTTTATTATGCTAACCAATCCTTGGACATCAGTGGAAAAAACACCTAGATTTAGGTCTGTTACCTGTTGTTTATTTTAAATACCTTGAAGATGTCAAACACTATTGGGAATAAAAAACCTCCAGCTATTTAAGCCTTATGTTAATGGCTTTGCTGCTCAATTTTAGAAAATACAGTCATGTAGACAAAATGTTTTTAATGAGTACTGTTAAAAGAAACAATTTCTAAAAAGAATAGGTTTTCTACGCTGCAAGACTTCAGAGACAATTTTCAGAAATTAAATGCATATAATAACCTGTTCTAAATCAACCAAACTGCTCACCAGTTCAGATCAATACTACACATACAACCTAGTCATCTGAATCAAGTACCTCATACGGCAATACACCTGTTGCTGAGGCATATTTAGTGTTCACCGTGGCTAAATGTTTAACAGGCCTCCGAAGCATTTTCTGTCAGTGCTGGAAGATTTTGCTGCAACTTTAAAGACATAGAAATATCTGCACAGCTCCACTAGGAACTGTGCAAGTTCCTTGTGTCAGAACAACGCAGAGATGCTTGCCAGTTCCACAGGGCCTGAACATAGGTTTCACATTATTTCGTACTTGCCTGCATTTTTAGTAAGTACTTAGATGATATTCATCTCCCTAGAATAGATGTTCACTGCCAATAGATTTAGAAAATTCAGATGTAGGCCAACTTCAACTCTGCACCCGTTCACAAACTCTATTTCTACAAGGATTGTAAACTATATAGACTAATGGATCCATTTGACATGATTCTGTTTAACCTCTGAAATCTTTTAGCTAGTGAGACTATGATCGGATAAACTTCACACATAATCTTAGCAAGTGTGGGTTAACCACCATGTTAGGACACCAAAATATACTGTTGAGCACAGACAATCACATTTGCCTTAGTAAACTGTTTTTTTTATTATATTTGTCCCCAAACTAGGGTAGACAAAATACGAGGGGGAAAAAATGCACTAGAAAAACCATTTAATATGATTTTATAGCCTTTTACCCCAATGAGATGATGTTTCCTAATGCAAAACAATAACAAGATTTGTCTCCTTTTTTTGGATTTAGAAAATGTAAAATACACCTTTTTTTGAAACAACACTTACAGAATTTCTCTGCCATGTGGGAAATACTTCCATTCTGAAGTAAATTAACAGCTCAGATTGAAATACTATTGACCAGACATGATACAGAAGTGAGATGCTGGTCACTGGAGGGATGGTGCCAGATGTACAATTCCCACTGCAGCAACTTGTCAGCTAACATGCATGCAGCCACCCTCATTTTGCATAATACGTTATCAAGAAATCAATGCCTAGCACTGTTCAATAAGCATGGTAAGGACCCCTTCAGTTAAAATACTTTCACAGAACGTTGTTCTCTTCAAGCATGTTCTCTTACTGAGATAATAGTGGCCTTTTCTGTTTGGTTGGAGGCCTACAGTAGCAAACACCAGTTACATGGCCAAGTGGGCAGTAGAACTGACAGAATTCAGTATTAATGCTCCCTCAGGATTCAAGAACTCCTAAAAAAATCCTAGTGTGTAAATATTTTGTATTTATGTAAAGCAATTTTGTTCTACATGTTACCTTTGTGAGACAAAAATAACAATTCTCCTGGCATTGATATTTTACACAAAATTTTCCAAAACAAAATCTATGGATGTAGACAGACAATGGCTTCAGTTGTATTCTTCTTCAGCAGCAAGTGAAGGTTATTCCCAAAGAAAAAGTTGTTGTTCCCTAAGAAATACTCTACAAAATCATCGCCAAGAATTGTTACTTTCAGCATTACAGGCTGGCAGGAGCACTTTGAATCACAGAGAATCTTGCTTCAAGCAGAACATGAGAAATTTTTCATGTCTGTTAAACATTTTTGTTCTCAGTCACACCTTCAGTCCATTTTCCAGACGCACTGAAACACTGTCTTAGTATGGCAGCACGAGTACATTATAATAGGCATTATCAGTCATTCAGACAGACCTAACCTGCCATAATCTGAAGTTTCATTCACTTCAGTGGTACTATCCTGGTTTTCGCGACCAAGGTTCTGGACCATTTTGTGGTTATTAAATTACATTAAATACTATATTTCTCTAAACTGCTATCTCAGCAGGAAGGGTTTACCCACACCCATGACAGATAGTAGAATATTGCTCATTACTGACAAGTAGAATATATATAAACCCACATTTCTTCCCTGAGCAACCACTGTCATTAAAAGACTCCTCACTCTGCTTTAGGTGTATCATGCCAGCACAGAATCCTAAAACGGCAAAATTTGAAGGCTTGGACAATTTCCGGGGGACTGTAACAAACTACTAATGAAACTGAATTAAAAATAATGTCACAGAAAATAAAACTTGAGATACCTTTTTAGGTTGCTTGAAAAGGGTGATCCAGCTTGCAGGGTAGTGTAAACAGTCAGACAGCGTGAACAGTCAGAACTTGGAAGAAATACTTTAATGCTTGCCCAAGTGTACCAATGTAACAGGTAGGTATGCACTGCTCACAGTCAATTTCATTGAACTGATTTCCAAAAGGGCTGTGGAAATAAAGGCAAAAAGGTTCTCGGGCAAGAAAGAGTTCACCCTTACACCTCGCATTAGAACAGATTACATATTGACTAGACCACTTGGAAACCTGTGTAATCACGTGACTCAAGAACAGGAAGCTGACCAAAAGAGAAGCTAATGGAGAATATTCATGAAAAATAGTAGCTCATTTAAAATCAATTTGGGATGAGGACTATTACAAAGGCAGTTCTCATTAAGCACAATTTGCTGATTTCTTCCTGAAACCCACTGCTTTTCATCAAGATCCCGATTTTTCAAGACCTTCCTATACAAAAAACCAAACTCTTAGATCTGACATTGCGTTTTGAAATTAAAAATAGTTTTAGTATCTCCATAACTGAAGAATAAAAAGGTAGCCCATAGAATTTATTTCAAAACACATCAAAACCTGTTATCTTGATTTTTTCCTGAGTAGTAGTATTTTTCTGACTGTAAATGAGACATCTGCACATGCAGTTTTTTCAAATGCCATCTCCTAAATCATTCAGAAAAATGTTGAAATAAAAATTCCCTTACTGAAGAATTAAAATCTAAATGTAAAGTACACATAGATTACATCAAGCTAAGGTATTTAAACAAGATTTTGGAGGAATAGATATGTTCTTTATACAATAGCTTTCACAGATTAGAAAAATAGTGATCTAATTAAATAATACATTCTTTTCCCCTTATCCTTTTTAGATCTGACCGCTCTAGTTGCAGACTTGAGGATTATTGTCAAATAGTTGCAACAGTAATAGATAATAATTATAATTTACAATCAATTTCAACAGGTTCTTTTGTTAACTTATCTCTTTGTTATTTACATTTTTGCTCTTTCATCCTTCATAATTTATGAATATATGTAGATAGAGACAGAAACAGAGGGAAAGAAAAAGGCCAAGTGTAATGTTCAATGAAAAAATGATGAAAATTGTAACTTGTGAAATGTCTCTTTTAGGCCAGCTGATTGCAGGGTAACTACTGAAAAGCTGATACACACACTTTTATTTATATCTACTCAAAAGCAAGAAAATGTCAAAGAATCAGGATGAAGCTGATTTCCCTTTTGTGTATGTGCATAGGTTTTGATTATAGGCTTTTTCCTCAATTGATGAACTATTGCGTGGAGTTCTGAAAATCACTTTACAGAAATAGTCCTGTGTTCGGGGTCAACACCTCTCCAACAGTCAGCTATAAAGTTGCCACTGACTTTTTTGAAAAGAATGGGATAAGGTCCTTTTTATTTTGACTAGAGAGATTTTGGAAGTCTGCTTCCAGGAAGAATAAACCCCCCAAAACTGATCAATTTGTGGTATTCATTAATCTTTTTTTCTGCTAAGAGGACAAACTGAACATTATTTTACACAATTTAAAAACTATCTTTCAACACCTGAACATTTTGCTGTACCAGTAAATACTAGCTGTACTAGTAAATACTGTAACTATCAGAAAAGATTAAAAAAAAAAAAAAGAGAAATAACAAATATAATTTTGAAGTTATCAAAGGACCACCTTCCTCAAGATTTTGCAAAGTGCATTTGTTTTGATCCTTCTTCAAAAACTTCATTGCTTTTCAAGGTTAACTAAGGAGTTTACACAAGTGTCTTCCTACAACATATGCAGTGCACCTAATATGTATCATCCATCTAACTGGGAATCATGGATACTCTTTATATGGGAAAACTTGGTCCCTGTTTTTCACTTTTAATGATATAATACAAAAAGTCTGAGTACTTAGAAGACTTGAAAGTCTACATGCACACAGCTAATCCCATAGCAACTTTCCACCATTTTGTCTGCTCTTCTGTTTACAGCATTTTCTTCACTGCCTCAATTTCCTCACAGAAAATAGAAACAAGTGTAACAACAAATCCATATTTAAATTCCGTATCTAAATTCCATGTTTACACTGTGGCAACTGATAGGAGTCTGCAGTTCATGTGCTGTGTTGCACTGCCAAAGCATTTGACTACTAGGAACTTTTACTGGTGATGCACCAAAATGAGATTTCAGTCTCGGTAAAGGTCTTGAAGCACTATTCCAATGTAAACATGTAGTTAAAATAAAATGTGCTTGAATAAATGCTTGCCTGCAGCATTGGTATCATAGGTAGAATATACCATCTCAAAGCCCTTTCAGAAAAGGTGTTTGTATCAGATAGGAAAACAGAACAAAGCAGATTAAGTGTAGTTCATAAGACATAAAGAAATCTGTGACAGGGACAGGAACAAAACATGGATCTCCTGATGTTTTTCCCCTAGTTTATTTAGTCTTTTGACGTACTTCCTCCTCCATATGCAATACAAACATAAAATCAAATTTAATTGACAATTATAGGGCAGTAGTATGCACTGTTCATTGCTTTTAATGTTTTTCTTTAATAATTTCTGCATCTTCAGAACCAATATATAGGCACTCCAAGTTTTGGGGCAGAATGCCAGAAAGGGAAGAGAGTAATAATAAAACACTGTTTTTTAATTCAAAGCTGAGTATTTGTTCTGTGAGCACTACCACTCTTCCCATGCAACAGCATGAATTACACTTTTTCCACCTAGGTTTTTTTTCCGGACCTTTCTGCATTTAAGTGCAGAAAAGAAAGTATTTCCGGGCTGCATGTGTCACTCCTAGAGATCTGAAGTTCCGGTTGCCTGCAGAGGCCATTTAAAAACATTAGCGTTGTCCTGGGAAAAGCAGCCTTTGGACATACTCTCATCCATAACAAAAGAAATTCTAAATAATAATAAGTGTGAGAATATATTGTTTCTCTTTGACCACTGGTGTAGGAAACCTGGTTGTATCATAAAGTCTCGTGAAGAGAAGCAGCATGTAGAGGCAAATAATGGGAAAATAGGACGCCTATGGTGCATGTTCAAATGCTCAGGAATAGCTTTTACCAAGATTAAAAAGGGAAATGAAACTGAATCCTTTGACTAGCTTTGCAGTGAAGTGAGTATACAGTAGCAATCTGTTCCACTCAGGGCTCTAAAACTTTTTTCATGCTGTATTTATGTAAGATAGTTCTGTTTTATGATTTGATTTGGCAAGCAGGAAGTTGATTTCATTTTCAATAGAGATTTCTTTTCTAAACAATAACAATAAAATTGCATTTTAACTGTAGACATAGGCACCGTCTTTAAATGCAGAGCTATTTTATTTCTTCAGTAAAAGTTAAAGTTTAAAAACAAACTTAGGTCAAAAGCCTTGAAAAATGATTGCAGCTTTTTTGATAAGTGGAATTAAAACAAGTTGACAACAGCTGGATGGACAGTCCATGCTTTCAGAAAAAGGATCTCTTTTCATTAACATGCTTACTGTTGATATAGAATTACCACTTACAAAGGGAATAGAAATCAATCTTCTCCCAGTTCTAATATGACCACTTTCACATTTTGGTTAGTTGCATACCTACTTATAGTTACATCAATTATTCAAACAGCATATAGATGCTTCTTTAAAGCATCACATTTTAAAATATTATCCATTTTAAACTGATTTCTTCAAAAAGATATTTGGCAAATGTCTATAGTTACATACTAAAAGTATAGAATATCTTCAGATATACAGGACCAAATAATTCAAACCTTGCTTTGTCGAACACAGTCTTTTATGGTTTATATATCCACAGGTCACTCAATGAAGAGCAAAAAATATTGGCAATGAAAGGTAACCCCCCCCACCCCCCCCGCCCCTGACTGTCAATATTGAGCAGTCTGATGACTTAAAAGACACAATAACCAGTTCTGGTACTTTGTACCCAAGCAAGTAATCTTTCTATTTAATTTTTGGGGAAGAAAGGGACTCACAGATTGTATGTCAAAACATTTTATCACTCCTAACTTTTATATGCATCAATTTTATGTATCTAAAATACTTTACGTCCTTTGAGTTTTTCCCCAAAATATACATGAATGACTAACGACTTTAACAGTTTCAAGCAAATGCGTAGCTAAATGGTCTGTCTTCAAACTCTCTGTAAGACTAATTTTTAAACAAAAACAAAATATTGAGACTACAGTTTAGTGTAATTAGATATAATAAGACACGCATACAGTGAGAGCACTCCCTGAACTATATGAAAACATTCATACGTATACAATAAGTATTTGATAGAGGCTGATTTAAACTGCTGGGAAAATAACTGACAAACATGCCAGAGTGTGCCACAATCTCAAATTGTTTGCTACACCTTCATAATAAACTGCAGAAATTTACATTAAAAGTCAGGAATCAGATGCTAACCACATGTCTGGGATCAAACTGGATAAGTCCAGGGTATTTCCATTTTTTTCGTGGTTTTTTTATTTTTTCTTCAATCGTGCTATGAATATATGTACAGCTGCAAATTTCACTAGAACATTTTCAAGGCTATTTCAGCATGGTAGTACCAAAAGAACCCAGAGTACAGAAATCAGCACAAATGCATTACAAGTACTGCAGACTCCTTATCATGAACTTGGATACTAAAACAGAAATCCTGACAAAGTGCATCTGCTGAAAATAGAGAGAGATGGATATTTCATGTAATAGCTCAGATTTCAAGCTTTACTGGGAAAAACCTCAGTACGCAGCACGTACCGCAGGTTATGCAGTGCCCATTAGGAAGAGTTATAGAATGGAAACTTAATTACACTAATAGATAGTTGGGAGAAGATAATAATTTGGCATAAGATTTACAATATGCTAGTATTACAGATCTATTTTGGAATCTACAAAAATAAAGAAATTACTTTTTTCTCATGAAAAAAATACTTTTTCTAAGGTGAACAAGAGATTTGAGTTTAGTCTGATAAAAGATTTTAAGTCTATCTGATTTTTCACTTCTGCAGATGGTAGTTCATGAGATGAGAAAACAAAATGTCAAACTCTAATCCCCTTGCATAGGGTCCCCAGTGTCTCTCAGTTGTGAGGGGTTTAGCATTTTACCTGATGTGAATTAAACTATGGGGTTTATCCATAAAAACAGAGGAATCCTATGGGTATTATGAGAGATCAGACCCATTTGCATGGACTTACGGACATCCTCTATTCTCCTAGAAATGCTGTTTTCAAAGAGCTGCATGACTCCATAATTACTATTACTTTCCCCTGGGAACATTTGTCTAAGAAAGGATCACTGCCTATCTGTTTTTTTTTGTGGAACAAAAGATGACAAATTTAAAGTTTTATTGTGCAGCCTTTGACAATCTCAGTGAGGTAAACAATTTTTAAGTAACACAGCATGTATCTTCCAACATATTTTTAAAAGCTGACAGGAAGTATCTATATCCTTTTTACCCAGGAAGTCACAGGTACGTAAGACCAGCTTTGTTCAGGAATACTGACATGTATTACAGGTGGATGATGAGCAATGTATGTAATCATATTATGCAAAGTACATCTATTAAAAATGTTGTTAAAACCACAATTTAAATTTAATATTCTGGCATGTAAAATAAAAGCAGTTAGTTAAGTCTCTGACTTGAAAGATCAAAATCACTTCACTTTCCTGCAAAAAATACAGCTAGATATTTGTTAATTGAATCTCAGGAGATAGAAGATACATAAATAAATAAAAATGAATTTCCCTGTTTACTATTATGTACACTGTTCTAGTTTTGGATTACAAACTAAAGCTGAATACAGTTTTCCAAAGTACTTCACATAAACCAAATTATATTTCTATTTCAGCTTTTCCTGTCAAATCCAAAGTGTGTGATCTTAACCCAAGCACACCAAAAAACCTGAAAAATTCTAATTGTTGACAAAGTGTACAGCAACACTTAGATAACATATCTCATGAAGGAACAATATTTACATATGCCATCAGCTTTTTCTCCTGAGATATTTCAGATTTATTTTTGGACGTGGAAGGACATTAGGGGATTGGACTCAAGTTCCCCATTCTATAAGAATTCATACTGGACCAGAAAGCAGAAATGTTGAAAAATTTTCAGTATGAGTTCCAGCAATGAGTTTTTTGATCAACTTTTCCAAGTGTCTATTTAAAAGATCAAGGATTTCAAACTACATGCTTGCATTATGTTACTGCTATCAGTTAAATCCACAATAACAAAGAACAGTGAGGTTTATTTTCTTTAATAACTTAAACAGCTTCTTTTGGTGAAATCATTCTAGAAGTGTATTTTTGCTTCTGAACAAATTAGTGACGTGAGCAATTATTTGTTATTTTGTACACATCATCATGATTTGAAATACTGAGAAAAGTTACAAGGTCAGCTGGCAGAGATTCTAGACCTCTTGAGTTCCAAAAAGGTGAACAGTTTCCTCCCTCTAAAATAAAACCATCTTGAGTAGAACCACCAAGGAATCTTAAACATGATTTACAGATATCACAAACCTGTCCTAAGCTCAACTACGTACTCAAACCTTTAGCCAATTTACTTAGAAACAAAAAAGTATTTCGGAAAGGTGCGGGTTTTTTTGCAAGACCCATGCTTCACACAACAAAAAAATTATTTAACTAAGGTCATGCCTATACAAGCAAAAATGCATCGATTTAACTAAACTGATTGATTTTAAATCCATTTAAACTGGTGCAAACATCTAATGTAAATGCACTTACCCCAGCTAAGACCTCACTTAAATTGATTTAGCTTACTTCAGCAATTTATCAATGTTAGCTAAACCAATTCTAACAAAGGTTAAGCAGGTTTAAGTGCTTCTGTATAAGGAGTTTGAACAGATTTAACTATATTGACTTAAAAACATTTTAATTAAAACAGTGTAACATCTCATATGGGCAAGATTTAAATCCCCAAGGCAGAGAAGCAAAGCAGCATATATAGTTGTATTGCATGCAAACTGAAACCAGCCCTGGCTGCCGCTTGGGTACCCCTCTGCTGATAAAGGGTACATACACTGTGTAACCAGCATTTGGGAGGAGGCACAGTAGAACCAAGATCAATGTTCAGATGCCAAAGGAATTTGCAGGACCAGCAGAAAAATGAGAAAGGGGAAAAAAAAACCCAAAACACAAACCCCCAAACACATAGTTATGAACTGAAGAAACCTGGTCTGTGTATAAATGAAGTACAAGTAAAATTCTAGCATGGCATTTTAAAAAAATCACTTCTCAGAATGGAAACTTGTACATCTGTTTGAGACATTAAAAAAACACTAGTGTAGTATGCAAAAAGCGTTTCTCTTTTATGTATCAATTGAGTTAGTCTGGGAATTTCCTGGTGGGTATGTGTGGTAGTCTCCATCACTTATATTTTAAAGTGAGCCTCACAAGAGGGATGACCAGTGGCAAAAGGCATCAAGATTAATTTTCTCCTTCCCATCAAAATGGTAGCCACTGCACGCTTTGAAGCAAACTTTAATACCAGCTCATCCTTGGCAGTCTTGAGAGGCATAGATCTGCAGACAGGTGCAGGGCAAGTCCTCCACATCTTATGGCTGGTGAGCAAGCCTGTGCAGTCCAGAAGTGACACAGCATCTTACTCTGCCTGTGGTAACACAGCTTAACTCTATGTCTCATAAACACATCTATTCCACCTCCTTGGTGCATGAGCAGAATCAGTGCAGCTACAGGCTGCTACTTTTAACTTTATGATCCTTAGCTTTCTTAGCTCAAGATTTTAAAAGAATATACAACTATTAGAATACAGAAGGCAGCTACAGTAGGTAAGCTTTCATTCCCATTAATCCCAAAGTAGACACTAACCTAAATTCACTACAGCTGGCACAGCTGTACATGACACTTCTGCTCCTTATGTTCTCTTTCCACCAGACTACTACTTTCTGCCTTTTTGATTTCGCAGCTATCCTTCTCTTCTTCCCAAAGTTTACTGGCACTCCACGATTCTAGCCAAAAAGCTGTTTAAATGTCTTTTTGCCTTTCTGACCCCAATCCTACTAGATGAATCAGCTAAGACGTTATGGGTAGGATATATGTCTGAATCCCTCCTTTGACACCTGAGATCATCACCATTACAATTTTCTTAGTCTCTGCTGGTCTAATTTTTAGCATCCAAACTTACCTATCTCACAAAGATGGATCTCATAGTAAACGCACAACTAAGTTAGTGGTTGCATAAGCTTAAAACTGAAGCATTTAGAGAGATTAAATAACATGTTCCCAACTGAACTAGATATTGTATTGCCTCTCAATTTTTAGGAGGATGAAAGAAACAATGGTAGTTAAAATTTCTGAAATAAAATTCTGAATTGATGAATTTTAGTGCTTTAAAAAAGAAATCTGTAAAAATGCTACAGGACGTATTGATTTGATAATTTACTAGGATACAGAAAAATATACCTGCAATTTAAAAAAGTGATTAAAAAAAGGGGCTGAGCGTTTGAAGTGCTTTTTCATGAAGCTACTTCGTCTTTCCCCAGTTGTCCTGGTATTCCTTTTCTAATTCTGGTATTTTTTGCTAAGCTGTTTTCAAATTATCAGGCAACTAACTGCATGGTTAAGGTTAATGTTAAATGCTACTGATATTACTAAGTATGAAAGATAGGACTATATTTGCTTATGATATCACCAGGTGTTTTTCACACTTCACATTTTATGAACTGTTTGCCAATATAAAGCTGTATTCTCTCTTTAAATGTACAGCAATAAAATTTAAAATGAAAGTTAAGGATGGCTTAATCTCATCTTATTTTAGCCACAGAAAGTTAGAAGTCTTATCTTTGCTGTTTGTCTAACTAAGCTCTGTACTCAGCTCAGTGGCAGGGTACTTCTGGAAATGCCTGAAACAGGTGAATGATCCTGGGGACGCAGGTCTCACTCCTTGCCAGCTGAAGAGCTACAGATGGCTTAGACTCCTGGCTAACGCAAGGTGAGATGAATCCCACACTATTTGACTAAAAATGGAAGGTAAACATAAGCATCTTGAACAATTATTTACAGATTTTCTATGAAAATTGCTGTAATTTGTATATAGTCATAACATAGGGAGTGATCATAACATAGTCATGGCATATTCTTAAAGTATCATTTTTACAAGTATAATTTATTTTGTATTGCTTTAAGAAATCCACAATATTAAAATATGATACTTGCTAGTGATGCATATGAACAAATGTGTAACAAAAAGTCTGCAGGTTAAACTTCATGTAAGACAGAGTTTTTATAAAAGGAGTAAATGTACTTACTTAGAACCACCTAATTTAAGATTCATTTATAGAATTGTTTTTCACCCTGTAACTTACATTAATGTCATTTAGAGAGTTTTAATCACTTCAAACTCAAAATCTCCTTAGCATGGTTTTACTCTTTTTTTAGTAAGTACATTTTTGCTTTATTATAGATATTGCTATATTTCATATTGTCATGCACCTTAGTGGAGACTTTGTATGAACCACTGCAAGACTAGCACTAAAAGCAAGTCTTGCATGACCAGCATTCCGCTAGCATGCCACAAAAGCATATTTGTTTTCTTTAATTGCTACAGGTAGGTATTGTCTAGAAGGTTGCGGCAGATACACACCTCAGATGAATACCTAATCCATTTACACAGGTTAAAAAAAAAGGAAAAAAGAAAAACGCACTAGACAATGCTTGGCACTTAGGTGTTCTGTACTGGGCATAGACTTTAACATCATCAGACTGGAATATGACTACTTTTTATTAGCCTCTCCTGCAAAAACACCTTCAAGCACAACTTCAAGAAAATCCTATGAAAGTTTCTTACCAAGATGGTTTTACTTTAAGGTAATTCTCATTACTGAAAACATTAACAAGGCTACCAAAGATCTGATAGAGATCTTTGATGAAAGTGCTACAAAGTTCTTCCAGCAATCTTAATTTTGCCACCATCACAAACATCCCTGGTTACTGAAAATAAAAGTAGGCAGAAATGTGAATAATCTCTGAATCAGCCCAGCTGCAAACCCACAGCCAAGTGTTTATGTTGGAGAATATCCATCCCAGGAATAAGTAGGAATGTGTTGTACCTGACTACCATGTCCTTCTGAAGCACCTACTGTCTGTGATGGATCAAATATATAACAATACAAATTTTAGCCTTCAAAATTGTTAACTCAAATGCTGGACCAGACACTGGGAAGTGCTCATCTTCCTGATGCAGCGCAATGTCAGGTCAATCTGGATATTTTCTTCTAATTGCTCAAGTTCATATAAAGGAAAATCCTCTTGCTCCAGATGTTACCAATGAAAAACAGCAAGAAAGATGAGTATAGTCTGAACAAGGAAGGAAATAAATAAGGTAGAGAAAAACATTACAGGAGATGATTGGGTTTTTACCAGGTATGAAAATGGGGGGAGCACACAAATGCCCCATTGAACCCCCCCCCGCCGTGAAAGGATAGAATAAATGATAGAACTTCATGAGTGGCTTAAGAAACATAACTGTGAATATAACTGAATCACTATAGCATGAATCACTTTGTTTTAAGGAATATAAACAGATTTATTTTTTTGATGCATGGTACAGTAAGTACACTGTTATAGAAATGTAGTAAATTGAATTAGATCAAGCTTACGAATCTACCCCAATACCCTAGAGTTATATTTTACAGTTTTATAATCTATGCTTTTACAAATAATCGCTCTATCTACCATGCAGCTTTAAAATAATAAACAAACCAAAAACTTCCATTACCAACACTGATAATCAGCAAGTGACTAAGACACATTTTTGTATCTCCTTAGTAGTGATATATTAGTTTAATCTCTACAGCACTGGCAGTGCAGTCCTTTCCATATGGACACCCATATGTTGTATTACTAGTAACATATCTTCTAGGAAATAGCCATATGTTTCACTTTTAAACCTGTAAAATTGAAAGACTTCCTTGTACTTTTACAGTCATTCTCACTGTGCATTTGAAAAACCTGTGGGCATTAAGTAGCATGAGAATAATGTTATATTGAACTCTGTGCAGTGCTATCATTAGAAGTGCTTCCACACTCTTGGCTTTTTTTAGCAAAGATTTTTAAAAAAAGGAGAAATATTTCTTGACTTCAGTGTTGACTATGCACAGTTTTCTATTCCTACGAACAATGAAGAGTATTTATTAATGTAATACAGAGTGAAAAAAAAGAACATTCCCTCTTGAATTTAGTCCAGTAAAGGCGATTTGATAGTCTGCATCTCAGTGCAGCCACAGCATTGCTCTGGAGTACGGTGGGACCCTTTGAACATCCATCCTGCCTATCAGGCCAGGCTCAGGCTATGAGCCTGAGACTGAAAAACTGCTCTCCAGGACTGGGCTGGAAGAGGATTGTCCTCTCCATCTGTTCTCCCTCCCCTTTACATCTCTCTGCTTACACCACTCAGGAGACTGACATTTTATTTAGGGAATCTATGCAAGCCTCGCACACAGACTGGCAAAGAGACAGCTGGAATTAATACAATTCACGTGCCATCTTAACTCTGTCCTCTCTTTGTATAGCTCTGGCTCTTCCTAGAGACTCAGACACACCACAGGCACAGAAAAATACAGTGGGTAGGCTACTAATGACAGAGAGCAGAGCATTAACTTAAAAGGTTCCTGTAGGTCTGAGGGAACAGATGTCATGGAGATGAGCTACTTCTGAACCCCTAAGACTCAACTCCTCATCTTGAAATCCAATTGCAAAGGAACCTCCACGTTACTGAGGAAAAAGAATGCTCTTGTGGAAAAGTAAATTAAGCTTATGGTCTTTTTCATGTCATGTTTTTCTTGCCATGCCTCAAATTATGAAGTGTAACTAAAAACAAATGTTAATGCTCATAAGGGAAAGAGAACTGATGAGACTAGTAATGACTTTGGAAGATCTTTCTAAACACATCTATTCATTCTGTTTGAATTAAAAAAAAAAAAAATTAAAATTGTTCAGTGAAAGAGTCTAGTCGGAAGCTCTTTTCTTTGCTGCCATTTGTAATAACATTTTCACAGCATGATGTTCTTTTATTGATCAACAATTCCATTTTTCATGCTGTTTCAGTATTATGTCACTATTTCTTGTTTTATTGCTTGATTTGTTCCCACAGAGATCAAAGAAAATCTGTTTATCTGAAGTTTATTTAGTATGCACTTAATAGGATATTTAATCTCAGTAAGATTTTGCAGTTGCAGTCCTTATTTAGAAACACACAACTGTTCTTACAAGTTAAATATTATGCATTATTTAAAAAAATTCTCTATCAAAATGTGGATTAAAAAAATATTAGCTAGTTCATTTATGCTGTTGTTTATCCCACTAAGGCACACCAAGCTAAAATACCAATCCTCCTACACAGAGAGCTATCTAGCAATCAGGTAGTGTATGTTCTTGCCTTCTAGTGTTCACACAAGGTGAAAATGATAATAAAAGTGCAGGACATAAGGGACAAGGCAACTTTGCTTGGTAACTGATGTCTCTCTCCATACTTTTATCCACTATCTTCAAAAAGAAATACAAGTTTCCAATTAAGGTTGTGATAGCAAACACAACTAATACATGCAGAGGTTCTACATCTAAGTAACTACACAAACCTGCAGTTACTTTATCTCAATGCATACAAATGCATCTGTCTGCACACTAAACATTATATACTACAGTGGGACTAATTATAGCAAAAGATCTGCAAAACTAAACTCCAAATATAGAAATGAAATATATATAACCCAACACTATATCAAACATGGTTTTATTTCTCTTCTTCTGTCCTTGGTTTATGCCAGCAGCAGAAGATGAATTTCATTTGAGTAATACCTCCCACATTCATGTGTGTTTATATACACTAATTCATCACTACATTGAAAAGCCCTAAAGTGTATTAGCACAATGTTACGATTTCAGACATCTGCTTTATTTGTTTTGAGAACCAGGAAAGATAAATGATAAAATATTACTACCAATCTCATCTACAATAACTCAGTAGTTTACTAAAAATAAAATTAAAAAAAAATTTCTACCTATAAAATAAAGCCATAAAGAAAATTATGTACGGTAGTATATTAGCCTCTGATTTTGAATTTACTTATAATTTGTGATCAGTTTGCACCACACATCTCATGATATGTCCTTAAAATACTTATCTCAGAAATAAAATAATTAGTGCAGAAAAACCAACAAACTTGGAATTTACTAGAAGAAAATTTAAGGAGTATCACAGCCAATAACAGCCTTTTCTGCTATCTGTTTTATATTCTTACAGTCCAACACATAAAACAAATCAAATACATTAACCTGCATTTTTCCTTAATGTTTCAATCCTGAAATTTTTTAAAAGCATTTTTAATTTCAGCTCTTTTAACACTGATTATTGATCTTTCTTCTCAATAGTTGTGTATCACAATGTAAATACCACTAAATTCCACTCAGTTCCAAAAATGAATCTTTGAAAACTAGAAGTAAATTGATTTACGGAGATGACTACAAAATTCATTTACTAGGACAAAAGAACAGATTACAGCATATGGAGACAGCTATGACATACTACTTTCCATATTTAGTCACATCACTGCAGGAAATTTACCATGGTAAATTCCAGGCTTCATAATTCTCCACGCTTATGTGCACTGTCAGCATGGTCACTTGGGGCAGTAGGACTAAGATCAGACCTGCCAACAACTGGCACTGGGTCTATAGCCTAGAGCCCTAAGGAAATGGAGGGTAAACTAAGCACATTCAGTGCCTGTGTGTGTCTGTGCGCCCAAGTTTGCTGTTTCCTGACCTCCACAAACCAACAAAACCTGCAAAGCCCCTATCCTCTATCTGAACATGACTCATTGCTTGATTCCAACCAAGTCTGACAGAGGAGGCGTCTCAAAGTTGCTAACTTCTTATGAGTATTTTCAGAACTGTTTTCTGAGGACCCACCAACGCTCACATGGAGCAAACAGTTGCAGTGTCAGCTCATCCTTGCTTTTAGACAACAGGAGTTCAACATGAGCTCAGCCCACAAGTGCAAATTCATAGGAAACCATGCTTCATTGGTTGTGCCGCTCAGAAAATGAATTGTTTTCTAAAGCCAATTGGACTTGATGATCTTAGAGGTCTTTTCCAAACTTAAAGATTCTAAGTCTTCCCAGGGGTCAGGAAGAACTTCCCAGCTGAGTCCCAGTCAGACTGAATGATCCTTATGGGCCCCTTCCAACTCGAGATAATCTATGATTCTATACTGTAACATACAAAAATTAAATGGAACAGAAAACCATAACAACTAAACTTAACGTTTGAGATTTCTTCTCAATATCTTTGAAGTGATGCACAAAAGAGTGGTATTCTACTCATGTCTTACAAAATCTCAGCTTGCAGAGGATGTATACCCAATTTTAAATAACTTGGCCATTTTAGCCCAGAGTAAACAATAGCTCTGTGGTAAAGTGCATAGAAATAGATCCTCCCTATCCTAAAATAATTTCAATATTCAGGTTACTGTTACCAATATTAGCCCATGATTTTTACTCCGCTGATGTTCACACAGGACCAAAATGCAGAAGAATGGGTTCATTCTTCCTTTTCTTTCCTCCTAAATGGCTTCCTGAGCCAGAAAAGAAAAAAAGAAAAAAGTAGGTATACATAAGGAAACTCAGATGATAATATCAGTGTAACTAATGCTGCTGGATGAGCCCGTCAACTGTGACACAACTTCCTACCACTCACAATAGGACTGCACCTACACCGTATCACAAGACCTATTTTGCATCTTGTTGCATAGGGTGGTACGTAACACTCACTGGCATGAAGTAATTGATCAAGTTTGGTAAAAAACTAAGAAAGCATCATTTGAGGAGTTCAGTGTGAATATAAATCTTAATTATCTTCCAGAATATAGCATATTTGTACAAAGAAAGACACATAAATGTCCTAAGTTAATTAGATATTCTGAGGTGATACGGCTGAAGCTGTCAATTAGTATAAAACCAGCATAAGGCTCTAAGCCAGTTTAAAGATAATTGCCATAAAAGTTGCCATTTTCCCTAATTTTGAGATATAGTAAAATATTTTTCAATAGAAATTATCACCATCAAACTTTGCCAAATACAAAACTATTCATTTGAGAACTTTTATGTGTATATGTATATACATCTATAGACACACACATACATACGCACATTTATATAAACATGCCCCTCACCTTCACTTTGGTCATGCTACAAATATATTTAATCTAAGACACTTAGCATTTCCTAGATGTACAAATTTGTTTGCTTTTTTTGCAGTTACTTTAAGAATTTTGTCTTTTTCCTCTTGGTGCTGTCCACAGACAGTAAGTAGTGCCTACCTCATTTTAGAAATGTTTTTTCTTAAATTTAAGATATTTAACACATAAGGATGGCACCAAGGAGCTTATGAATGTATAGGTAGCTTTATAGTTTATAAATATAACTTTTTGCATGTAGAGATGCACATACATCTTGGAAAAGAAATAGAGTATTAACAATGACTAATTGTAAACTGTATTTCATGCACAGTAGCGATTCATGAGTCATCTGTGACAATCATCGCATGTGAATAAAGGCATGCTGCTTGATTAACATGCTGTCTGTAATTCCAGATGCCATATATTAATACAGGCAGTGTTTGAATTATAATAATGAGTTTCAAAACTGTTGCGTTTTCTATGTATAACAAACACACATATTTGAAGAACTGGCTATTTTTGAGGTCATATTTAACAGCAGAGGAAGCCATCAAGACCTTTGCCTTGTAGCAATCAGCACACAGATGATACTGCTAGCATACCAGGCTACCCATGCATGAAGTCAGAGGTTACTAGCATAAAGCAAGTTTTATTGCTGGCTCAGGGCAATGTATTTGAGTATTCCAACTCACTTCTCACAATCCTGTTTTCCAAGTCTGTCAACACATTTTTGCTAGGGCTTTCATCTATATTTTCAGCAATTCTGACCACTCACAATGTAGACATTGTTTTTACACAAGAAAGTAAGTAAGTAAGGATTGGTTTTGCAAGGCACCTCCACTATTTATAATGGTTTAAATAATTCTAAAATAAAAAATTAATAAGAAAAACATGATTGGAATTGGCTGAATTACACAGGTGTTCATTATTATTACTGTATTGGGTCAGCATGGCAAGGTTTTGGTAGCAGGGGGGCAACAGGGGTGGGCCACTGGCCAAGTCCCAGCCCATCAGCAACAGTGGTAGTGCCTCTGGGAGAACATATTTAAGAAGGAAAAAATGTTTCTGGGGCACAGAAACTGCAGCCAGAGAAAGGAGTGAGAACATGTAAGAGAAACAATCGTGCAGACAGCAAGGTCAGTGAAGAAGGAGGGGGAGAAGGTGCACTGGAGGAGATGATGCCTCTGCAGCCCATGGTGAGATGGCAGGCTGTCCCCCTGCAGCCCATGGAGGTCCACAGTGAAGCAGATATCCATCTGCAGCCCGTGGAGGACCCCACGCTGGAGCACGTGGGTGCCCGAAGGAGGCTGTGACCCCTCAGGAAGCCTGCAGTGGAGCAGACTCCTGGCAGGACCTGCAGACCCATGGAGAGAGGGAGCCCATGCTGGAGCGGATTTTCTGGCAGAACTTGTGACCCCATGGGGGACCCATGCTGGAGCAGTCTGTTCCTAAAGGTCTGCAGCCCGTAGAAGGGACCCACGGTGGAGCAGTTCGTGAAGAACTGCAGCCCAGGGGAAGGACCCATGTTAGAGAAGTTTGTGGAGGACTGTCTCCCATGGGTGGGACCCCAAGCTGGAGCAGGGAAAGAGCAAGGAGTCCTCCCCGCAAGGAGGAAGGAGTGGCAGAGACAAACGTGTGATGAACTGACCCCAACCCCCATTCCCTGTCCCCCTGTGCTGCTGGGAAGAGGAGGTAGAGAATTCAGGATTGAAGCTATGCCTGGGAAGAACGGAGGAACAGGGGGAAGGTGTTTTAAGATTTGGTTTTATTTCTCATTACCCTACCCTGGTTTGATTGGTAATAAATGAAACTAATTTTCCCCAAGTCGAGTCTGTTTTGCCTGTGACGGTAATTGGTTGAGTGATCTCTCCCTGTCCTTATGTCGAGCCATGAGCCTTTTGTTATATTTTTCTCTCCCCTGTCCAGTTGAGGAGGGGAGGGATAGAGTGGCTGCGTGGTGCTTAGTTGCTGGCTGGGGTTAAACCACAACAATTGCTATGTGTACTGACGGGATATTCCAGAAAATTATCCAGACTCTGTCACATACTTTCCTCATTTTCTTTTTCTGTCCTAAAAATAATGCATGTCAACTCATGTTTCTGTTTGGGTTCAAGATTCACTGACCAATTCTATCTCATTTTGCTTTCAATATCACACACCATCTTCTCTAGCAATGAGACTGAGGTTATCATCTTTGTTATCTTTCCACCTTCCCAGGCATTGTATTTCCTTCATGTTTTTTGAGAACAAAAAAGCAATTATCTTCTTTTTAATGAAATTTTTTTTAAACAATCGTGTAAGAAAGATTTCGTGTAAGAAGGATTTCCTATATCCAGTATACATTTCCATACACTCAAGCACAGTCATACTTGAAAGAGTATTTGAAACATCAATAATTAAGGTTTCGTTACAGGGAAGAGTTCTGAAGTTGTTTGTTTCTCTTCAGTATTTCTGTTGTCTAGTGAAACCAAACAGATTTTTTACCAGAAAAAGATGAAATTTTAAGACAGATTGGAACTGGATGACTTAAATATTTTAAAGCATAAGGATTAGCATGTACTTCTCTGGTGGGTTGACCCTGGCTGGACGCCAGGTGCCCACCAAAGCCGTTCTATCGCTCCCCCTCCTCAGCCGGACAGGGGAGAGAAAACATAACAAAGAGCTTGTGGGTCGAGATAAGGACAGGAGACATCATTCACCAATTACCGTCATGGGCAAAACAGACTCAGCTTGGGGAAAATTAACTCAATTTATTACAAATCAACCAGAGCTGGGTAATGAGAAATAAAACCAAATCTCAAAACTCCTCCCCTCCACCCCTCCCTTCTTCCCAGGCACAGCTTCACTCCCGGATTCTCTACCAACCCCCCGCAGCGGCACAGGGGGGTGGGGAATGGGGTTTACAGTCAGTTAATAATACGTTATTTTCTGCCACTTCATTCTCCTCAGGGGCAGGACTCATCACACTCTTCCCCTGCCCCAGCGTGGGGTCCCTCCCACGGGAGACAGTCCTCCACGAACTTCTCCAACGTGGGCCCTTCCCATGGGCTGCAGTTCTTCATGAACTGCTCCAGCATGGGTCCTTTCCATGGCGTGCAGTCCTTCAGGAGCACACTGCTCTAGTGTGGGTCCCCCACAGGGTCACAAGTCCTGCCAGAAAACCTGCTCCAGTGTGGGCTTCTCCCTCCATGGGGCCACAGGTCCTGCCAAGAGCCTGCTCCAGCATGGGTTTCCTATGGGGTCACAGCCTCCTTCGGGCATCCCCCTGCTCTGGTGTGGGGTCCTCCATGGGCTGCAGGTGGATATCTGCTCCTCCGTGGACCTCCATGGGCTGCAGGGGGACAGCCTGCCTCACCATGGTCTTCACCATGGGCTGCAAGGGAATCTCTGCTCCGGCACCTGGAGCATCTCCTCCCCCTCCTTCTTCACTGACCTTGGTGTCTGCAAGTTTTTTCTCTTACATGTTCTCCCTCCTCGCTCCGGCTGCCGTTTTTTGTCCCAGCAACTTTTTTCCTTCTTAAAAATGTTATCACAGAAGCGTTACCACTATCGCTGATTGGCTCGGCCTTGGCCGGTGGTGGGTCCGTCTTAAAGCTGGCTGGTATGGGCTCTCTCGGACACAGGGGAAGCTTCCAGCAGCTTCTTACAGAAGCCACCCCTGTAACACCCCTTCCCCCCCCCCCCCCCGCTACCAAAACATTGCCACACAAAGCCAATACAACTTCTTCCACTGTTAAAAAAACCATAATGCTGTCTCAACTGAACATGCCAAAAAATCCTGACCAAGAACATGAGTGGCAGAAATCTGACACAGGGGAGACAGTTTAAAGGACACACAGGAAACTTTCAGAATTCTGGTGGAAAGGCCTCATCATTTATAAAAGATCTAGTACAGCATACTCTGTATCATACACACAATCACTCAGGAACAATTACTTGGGAAAAAGCATTCTCAAATAACTTTAAATATACACCAGCCTACAGAAACTGCATGTGACCTAAGTAATAAAAATGTCAGACTTCTGTTACAATCTCTTACCCTGCAGCCTCTAGTAACTTTTGCTAGTTTAAGCATGCTACATATCAGAGATTCTCAAAAAACACCATCGTGTCATACCACTGGCATGCTGAAACTGCTGTCTTTCATGTTGACCAGGATTACCTCATTGATTCTTTGTATTTTCCAGTTTCATTTACTTACTCTTTACTTACTGTAGTCTCCAGTTTTATACATTGAGTACGAGCTCTGAAAGGCAAGGATCTCAGGGACCTCTTTGTTCTGCTTTTAAACAATGTCTTGTGTAAGTGGATTCCCCAGTTTGCTGCTAGAGATCTTACAGTCACTCATGGTGCTGTGATAAATAGTGCAGTAACACTGCAGATTAATGAGTGCTCTTGTCCATCTCAGTGTGAATGGGAGTAACAGCATCATGACAGTAGGCATTACCCCCAAGTAGTGAAGGCATGCCTTATACACACGGTAAAAAAATTCAATAAACTGTTTCAATAAACAAAGCTAAATGCTTTCAAACATGGCAAATTTCTTTATTTTGGTATTTTATTGTGCCAAATACACAAGTATGTAGCCCCAGAGTCTGGCCATCTACTGAGGACACTATATGGGGAACAGAAACTTTGTCATTGGTACTGGTTTTAGAAGCAACAAGGCACAAAATGTACTGTTACACATGGTGAGAGACTGGACAGCTTGATGGGGGCTCAGACCCAGCCTTTAGGAGTCCTACATTGCAGATGGCATGTGCATGATGATGGGATCTACTGGCCCTAGGTCACAGTGTGCACAACAGAACCACAAGTTCTTGTAGTGGCACAACCCTACAAAAGGGTTTTCAGCACTTCTCCCAAAGTATTTTAAAATAACATTAATAAAAAAAAATAATTAAAATAATAAATGAAACAAGTAGCTACAGCATCTTGTGAATTAATAAAGCCTAGTTTCCAAAGGATTTGTCTTGTTGCTGATTGAGTTTTTAATTGCTTTACACTAAGACTGTAGAAGAAAACCTCTAATTTTTTATGTATCAAGAGAACCAACACATGAAGGAAAGGCCATCAAGGACGAAAGAACTCAACTGGAAAAGAAACCCTGACAGAGGGTGAGGTACTCTGACATCTAATACAGCATTCACTCTAACAATTAGAGCATTCATAGCAGCTCTTTTTTACCTGGATCTTTGGACATCTAATAGAAATCGACATATGGCATTTTGGACATTTTGCTAAGTGGGGCAACTACTGGTGTTTCTCTCTTTTACACAAAAGACTGTTTTTGTGAAATTTGTTGGAACTTAATACATCTGAGATTTAGCTGAAATTAGCCCCAAAACTGTAAAATATATATATTTCTAGGAGGGGGAAAACAGATGCAAATATGCAAGTAAACACAGAGCGATAAGGAACACTGTAAATCCAAACACACAACAGTTAGGCAAAACTAGTACGGAGGTTAGCTGCTTACCTTAACTTCATCCTTCATACCTCCATGTGATGATGACAGAATGGTAATCAAGCATGAGGTCCCAGCAAACCACTACCACACTGAATGTACAGAATAGATTGCTTGCCACTGAATGAGAATTTATTTAATATTTCTTACTAACCTCAAAATATACTAAGCATTATTTTTGCATACAGTATGCTTTTATGCTTACAACCTAGGGATATGGTGATACTGCTACTGTATCTGCTCTTTACAAAAATTAAGATCTGGTGGTATGTCCATTTTGAACTAAATAGAATTGTATTGTCATCACAATTTTAAACATGGGGAACTGAGATGCAAATTAAAGCCAGAAATGGCCAGAGGGTTGAAACCATCAAATAATGTTGAAATGCCTGACAATGGAAGTTTTCAGCGAACCTCATGTGAGCATCCTGACTTCACCTACGCATCCTAAATATAGTAGGGCAATACACTGGCACACAGAGGGGCCTGTAAAAAGTCTGGATACATCCCCTTCCCCGCATCACACAAGAACCCTTTGGCAGAGGCACGCAGCAATTCAGTTCTCTGGCAGAGCATTCAGCTGCCTTAGCATGACACTATACTTTCTTCTACAGTCTCCAATTCATCCACTACATATTTTCCAACTTCCGCAATAGAAGCAGCAGATGTACTACAGACAACAGTCTCATTGCAACCCCAATGTGTCCTCAGTACACAATTCATCCTGTTCAAGGGAGAGGACAAAAAGCATTATGCAATAGATATTTAAAATCTATTGTGCAATGTACACAAAATAACCAGGGAACTAAAAATTCAGAATTTTCCTCACTGGCGCATTTGATCTTAAGAAGTACCTGGAATCTTAATGTCAAATGTCCTTCTTTAGATACAGTTTTCTTAAGATTGGTAAAACTACAAAACTAAAAAATCTTCAAATACCATCAATGGGTCTCGTACAAACATGCAACATCCTGTTTCTCCTTCTTGAGACTAAGCTGACACAAAATCTCTGGATTCTGGATGAATATGCTCTAGTGAGTGTAAACTCATTTGTCCCAGTCCCCCCTTTTTTCTTGTTGTCTCTACCTCATGTTGTCCCCTGTTCCTTTGACCAGCTCCTGATTCTTATCTCCCAACATTTTCTGCCCTCTTCTCCTTAGCCTTCAAACTGTTGCCGCCCTCTCTGTAGCTCTAATCCTGCCCCTTCACGTTGATTCTACCCTCTTCCCATGTTTCCAGCAACCACCTTCTACTCTCCTCCCAGAATGTTTGCATGCTTTCTCCCTTGACCTCCAATTTGAACCTCTGTGCTCTCTCCTCCCCATTTCTAATGATTTCCTTCCTTTTGGCTTGCCAGCATCCAGAATGCTGGATGCAGGAGTGCAAGGTGCACAGGAAAGATTTTCCTCTCTGACTTCCCCACTGGGCAAATGGTTGGTTACTTTCCAGTTGCCATTAGCAGCTAAGAGTCCCTGAAGACTTGTGCCACAAAATGTTCCCTCTTTCGAGACAATTTATATGAAGAGCTGTGAAGGGATACATAATACCCACTACAGACCAAGTACTACCAATCTCTAATAAGTCTTGTCTGAATATTTGCAAGCAGATTTTTTTTTAAAGTTTATAATTTAGCCATATGTGGATGAATTTGTACAAGGAGAGCAACATTATGACCCTGCCTTCAAACTTCATGTCATTTCCAAGTCATGACAGCTACTCAATGAAATTATTTTACTAATGGTTAACTTGGACAAAACAACATAATTTAATTCTTGAAAACTGCTGAACTGCTTGAACAAAAATCTTTCAGAAGGTTAAGGTGAAAAATACATCTCCCATGGAGAAATTAATCCCAAATCTTTGGACAAATTGTAAAGAAACTGAAAACAGCTATCTAACGAAGAGTGCCGAACAGCCATAGTTATGGACTGCACTATACTTATCACCTACAACTAGGAAAACTGTTTGAAGTAAATACGTTATGGATAGCATTAATTATTGCATAGAAGACTTTTTTTTTTACTACAAATCTACCATATATTGCTTAGTCATCCCTAAGAAAACACTTTACTTTGATGTAATTTAAGGTTTTCTAAGTTACATTTGCAATTTAGGAATTTAATAGCAAAAAGCACTGTCTTGAAGGAAGCCACCAACAGTGCTTCACCTTCTCTAAAGCTCATTTGAAAGCATTACTAAGTGTTGAATCTTCTAAAAGGAGTAACTACAGCTAAAAGCTATTAGTGTGCAATGCGACAGCAGCTTGCTTAGGAGATGAATGAGACCATCCTATTGATAAGGTCGCAATCGATCTGAGGCAGGCTTTTTTAAATTAGTAAAATGTTGCAGCACTTTAGAAAGTGTCACCAACAGCCCTTCTCCATGAAAAATGCTCCAACTTGTCAGAAAACTGTAATTTATTATTTTAAAGAAAAAATTTGCCTCATAGTGATAGAGTATCATCTGTGTCTTTTTTATTTCAAACTTGTCCTTTCATTGAAAGTGAGCTTATTTTTCTGAAGATAATGTTCAGATCTGTACTCTTAAGTTCCCTCTATACCTACTCTTACAAAGATGCTCTTTAGGAGTTGTATGAACTGCTTGAAAATACAAGGGTAGTGGTGAGGGTGGTGAGGCACTGGAACAGGTTGCCCAGTGGAGTTGTGGATGCCCCCTCCCTGGCAGTGTTCAAGGCCAGGTTGGATGGGGCTTTGAGCAACCTGGTCTAGTGGAAGGTGTGCCTGCCAATAGCAGGGGGGTTGGTACTAGATGATCTTTAAGGTCCTTTCCAACTTAAACTACCATGATTCTATGACACACTGAGATTCAAAATACACTAAGAACAGTTAAATTAAAAAAAAAAAAAAAAAGAAAGAAAGAAAAGAGATGGAAGCCAACTTTAATTTTATAAGAATAAAAAACTATGTAGGAATGCTTAGAATGGCCTGGAGTTCCAATCACTTCCATTCCTTCAGCACATAGGATAGGGAGGTGAAAACTGAAAAGGACCATGGTCTCATGGAACTTAAAACAAAAAAGTGGATGCTCATCCTCAGGGCCTTTCAAACAAAGGCTGTTTCTATGAGTTGCAAAGCACCCTTATCCTCCACTGTATTTCACTGTGCTTAGACCCTGGCAGGATCTGAAGTGTTGAGAGCAATATGGTAATGAAGAAGACACTGTGAAAAACTGGATCAGATAAGAAAGAGAAAGGCATGAAGGAGTGAAACGCTTCAGTCTTTAATGCAAATTGAGCTAACTTTTTTTCATAGGCTTTAGAAAGAATTTTTGCCAAACACTATAGCTCCAGTTAAGCTGGTACTTTTCAAGTTTCCTTTAAAAATATGTTTTTGAACACCAAAGAAGTATGAAAATGCCAATGACCAAGGTCATACAAGGACGCAGTCTCTGATAGAACTAAGGCACTAACGGTGAACAAACTCCACTTCAACACATTAGTAGACATAAAAGCTGTGGTGCAAAACACGTATTCTGTAATAACAAAGCATTAACTATTTCCATGTAAAAGAGGAGAATAACCATTGAATATAAAATGTATGTCTGCTGTTGAGCTGTATGTGAAATGATCTCTTATTAATGCTGAGGCTTTTCAGTTCTGCTTCTAGGTTATTTAAAAAATAATCTTAATTCACCAAATTACAGATTCTTAACTGTTGACAGTCTCTTGGCCTGAGGAAAGGCCAAGAGCTGAGCCAATATAAAAACTGTTTATGAAAAAGAGGAATAATTCAACAGGAAATAAAAACAGAATGAGACAAGTCTTTTGCTTAAAAGCTTATATTAGAATTACTGTTTTCATGATACTTGATCCTTGGATAAGTAACAGTTCTGATTTTTAAAAAGTATAGCCATACAGCATGTGGTAGGGGTACAGTTCATACTGTCAGATTTATCTATGCATATATTTAGAGTATGTTTTATCTAAAAGCTAGAAGAATGTCAGATGACATTAGGTAAATGCACAGAATGTACTGCTATAGGTAGAAATGAACAATGTACTAAAACTAAGACGATAATCTTAAACCAATTTCCTGTTAATGTAAAGTAACAACCATAGGCTGATAAAATACAATAAAAAAGTCATGAAATGGTAAATTTAGTAACAATACCACTTACACAGCTACAGTGCATACTCTAAATACTTTGCTAACTACTTTCAAAAGAGTAAGCAGTGACATTATTTACTTTTAATTATAAATATATGTAATTAACAGAAAAGTATGATAAAAATACTGAATAAATAATTGGACTATGTTAACATTTCAGCATAGCATTTACTTCCTCATGTCACAACTTCTTAGAAAATGCTATGGTTTGATTGCTAATAGGCTGGGGTTAGAATTAATCTTCCTCTACAGACATGTCTAAGAAAAGCATGTGATCCTAGTTATTCCTAGATGCAGGATTTATTGGCCTACTGGTTTAGTCTGGTAAGCCAATTACGTACTTTGGGCCCTGAAATTCTCACATTTCATTAGCATAGTAGCTTTTTGTTTGAGAGCAATAAAAATGAACTACAACTCAAGAACACTTCACATGTAAGTATGTATTCTGCATGCAACTCCTATGCAATTCATTGCAGTGATATTCTCTGTTGGGTGTCTTCTCACAGTCAAGAAGCAATGAAACTAGGTCTTACAAGGTGAAGTTAACAGTTCCTAAAAAAATAAGTGTTTCTCAAATTCAAACTCAACTAAAAATCTTTAAAGAAAATGGTTTCAAGGGAACTATATGTTAAAGTCAAGCAAATATTCAAATAACTATGCAGGAATATATTGTCTTGCAATGCTATAAAAGAAAAAACACAATCTTGAAATCAGCAAGATAGGCCTGCTGCTTATGTTGCCTCTTAAATTATGGGAGGCTTGGGTGAAAGACCTTAATCACAATAAAATGTCAAGTGTGTAGCATGAGGACATGTCAAGGGTGTTTGCTCGATGGAGAACTTTGATTTCGAGCAACCACCAGAGCAATAGTAAATCCCATAGTTTACCAAGTAACCAAAAGCAACAGTAAATCCCATAGTTTGAAGGAAAAACTCTACACCCATATTTTATTGTATCAGTGCACGTTTAATATAAATTGTATGTTTAATGTACAATGCACAAACTTTTGAGGGAAGTAGGACGATTGTCACCAAACTCAAATGTTTTCCTCTAATCCAAGTGTCACAGAATGTGATGTATGCACTCGACCCTGCCCTTAACCAAACCAGCAGCAGTTTGGTACAGGCTCCAAAGGAGGTAAAAGGCCAAGAACTCCTCTAGGAAACCCACAAAGGAGCAGAGCAACACAGTGAGAACAAAGAAAGTAGTGGATACAAGACTCTTGTGCATACCTCTCCCATTGTACGCAATTTGACTACGAGCCAACCACCTTATCCCATAAATATGACAGTCCAAGTGAGCGTTCTTGGAGCTTTTCCTGCTAGGCAGAGGGGCTGCATGGCAGCGATCTCCCCTTGAGCTGGAATGCCTCTCAAGGTTGCTCCCTGAAGCAACGAGATCTTTTACCAGTGACAGATTGTTGGATTAGCCCAATCTGAGTTTTCCCTGGATGGCAACTAGGCTGCAGGGCAGGCAACTCTCCCGTTGAGCAGGGACGCCTCTCAATATTAAGAGATATTAGTTGTTTAGCTTAAATAAGTAAGTTTTAAAATAGAATAAATCACCTAGAGTTATAATGTGTGATTCAGTATGCTGTTTGCTTAGCTTTACTTAGCATGAGTAGCTAGATTTGCTGAACTTGTACTGAATGTGTACCTACTTAGAGAAAACAGGGGCCTCCAGAGCCAGCGTAAATCAGAAAATAAGGAGGTTTCAAGGCTACAACCATCAACAGCAGCTGCAACTTGACAAGATAATGGCCTGTCTGGAGACAGCGAAGGAATCCAATAACGGGTTAGAAGAACTCAGACCAGAATCACTATTGGACTAGAGGGCACATGGAAGGCATTTGAAGAGAGTGTGAAGAATGCGTAAGGGGGGGGTGAATAGTCTGTAAAGGTATAATTGCCCAGGGATTTCTTTGGGTCTCTCCCTCACTGGAGGCACCCAGCTTGAGCTGATGCACCACTCTATTAAATTATTTATTTTTATAAGACTTGATGCCTGAGCCTGTTCCAGGAAACTGAGGGCTTGAACTTTGGAGCAAGCAAACACAAGACAACTGGATGGAAGGTAAGCAATTAACAGCATGCTAAACTTTGAAACCCTAACTAAATGGTGTAAAGGATTGACTGTGCACATACAATCTTTTAGACATAAACTGTTGTCTAAGTCAGACTGAGTCTGGATCCAGCCACACCTAAACTCCTCTCTGAGAAGGAGTTTAGAAAGCAAGCGGGTCCATTCCGAACCTTGCGACTCAACAGGAGGTTTTCCTTACCCTTTGAATCTCCTAGATATGAACCACGGACCAGGTCTGAGACTAAGATTGCACCTAGCTGCTCCTAAGCTGCATCAGTTTAGAGAGCAAGGGGGTCCATTCTGAACCTCATGACTCAATGGGAGGGTCTCTCTTAACCTTTTCCATCTCCTATCTCTGTGCAAATAACGGAAAATTGATTATAACTCGATTTGCCTTTGTATGTTTCTCCCATGTAGTAATAGAGTGAACCTTGCCATTGAACCTGTTAAAGTCACACTTTTACAAATTCTTTAAGCTACCTAAAACACTCATCTGTGACACAGCACCATGCTGGTTCCTATTCACTCTTCTGATTCTATGAATCTTCAGTCCCTTCTGTACAGGGCCTCAAAATGCAGATGCTGCAGCACCCAGTTGGTTTGCACCCAAGTCCCTTCCTGCACCTAACCTTAAAGATCCTGACTACTGATCCTGTCACCCTACCTTCCCACAATTACTCCACTGCACAAACAAAGGGTCCAAGTCTGCTACAATTAATTAATTAACTGAAGAGAAAAACTCATCCTAAGGAAGTACAAAACCCAGTGGACTCATCCCAGGGGCTCTGTAGCACACAGGGAGGAAGACAGCACCAGCCAGGACACTGTAACTACAAAAGCAGGGCTTTACAGCGTGAATACCCAGAATTCAGGTAGGGTAACTTGCATAGTAGCCATGTGATGAATCCTACTACCACAGTGCATGGCAAGATCTTAGTAATCTGGGTGGACTCTGGTTTACACAAGTGCTTTTGCTCTAATACAGATATCTCAATAGGACTTTTGTGAGCAATTTCTGATGGCATTTCGTACAGAGTACTTCAAGGATGCACGATGTCAGTCTTCCATCTCAGTGAGTCACAGCAGAAAAAGCATATTGACTTAGGGCTTCACTACATCCCTATTTAGACAAATCTGCTTTATACCTCTCTTCCAACAGGCTGAAAAGTCTCTGCTGTCTCAAAATCTCTCTACAGTTATGACTGGATGAGAGCAAGTTGTCTAAGTATCTGTAGAAGGAATATTTAAGACTCTTGAGGACACAGAAGAAATCTTGTTAGGAAAACAGTGCACCTGCACCTTGCATAGAGGGATTTCAGTTTATGAGTATTTGACATAGTTCAACTACTGACAAATGATAGCTTTTCTGAAACTGTATTAATTTTATCAATTGTCACCACTATCTTGACTTTTTGTGCTTTTATAAATGTGTATGATGTTAATTAAAAGTCATAAACAGGCCTAGTGAAAAAATCATTGCAGTAATTTTTACAAATATGAAAAATACAAATTAAATGTTTTTAAAAGTTTGGGAAAAACCGCAAATTTTCCCTAAAAAAATATTTTAAAAAAATCATTCTAATTAACAGAAATGCAGAGCACAGATAAAGCCTCTGAAGACAAGACTTCCCTCAGGCATCAAAACCTCTCTTTAAACACTATGGACCAAGGAACTAAGTAACAAAAAGGGGGTTAGCTGTAGCTTTTCTATTTTCTTGCACTGATACCTAGATGACAGAATATCTAGATAATTGTTTACTACATAGTGTGGGGTTGCTTTGCTCCTCATCTATTCATCCCTGCAAGCCTAGTAAAATGACCCGAAAGACCTCAATTTACATAAAAAGAAGGCACTACTGTTTTTACACAGGTACCCCCAGTTGCAACTGTGCAGACAAAAGTTTTAAAACTCATAATCTCTTCTTATGTGGATTTGGTCAAGGATGACTGGCTAATTGGGGGAAACACATGAAAGCACCTAAAAATCCAATTAGCACTTCAGTGCAATTAAATAGCTTTACCATTCTGTGGAGATATGGCTTTGATCTTGCACTGAAAAGTGTCCTTCCTTAAAGCTGCTGTTTTGATTTTTTTTTCTCAGTAATTAGTGCTAATTGTAAAGCCATTCCTGACATGCTATAAACAGAGTATTTTGCTGCATTTGACACAAAGACCTTAAATGAGTGTTCTCTTTTGTCTATATTGTACTGGTTTATTATTGGCCTAGCTACTTTGCTCATTATTAAATGCACAATATGTAAAACATATTAAAGTCAGATGAAACAAATTACTTAAGAGCTTGCTGGATACCTTCACCAGTGTTTTTAAAACTTGTATTCCAAAAAAATAGAGGAGAGAATATAAAATAATATTAGATTAGAATTACACTAGCTTGCTCTTTCAGATTTCTTTTCTTTTGCATCCTGAACTGGAAAAGATGAATTTTGATTTATGTCTATTTTTTTTTTCAGTCTGCCATAAGATGCACACTGAATAATGACTTGAACAAATCATTCTTATTCCAGTTGTCTTGACCACTCTTCTCTCTAAGCTACACTTTTTACACCTGTGAATTTACTAGCTGGGTTACAGACCTTTGTCCCCATTTACAAAAAGGTTCTATATGTCAACTCTGCCATAAGCTTTCTTGCACGTATGCATTCTTTATGTCTTGGGTTACCCTGTTAAAACCTAAAAATATAGGTTTAGAATTAACACCACAGTAGCAGTGAGAGTCAGCTGCAAAAATTTTCCATTTTAAAATGTTCCATAAGAAAAAATGTGTACCATGAAGGGAATAAACTAAATGCAGAACACTACAACAGCTACAAAATCATGCATATAGCAATGCCCTTTCACAGTAAGTATCTGGAAAGAAGGAGCTCTTTATAACATACATTTTGATCTCAAATTTAATCTCAGTAACACAAAGACATGAACTATGTTATGCACTAATATTCCACTTCACAGGAAAAATGTCCCACCACTATTTCTTGTTTCATTTGAAGGACTCTCTCATAGATATAAAACCTTTCACAAAACATAAAAAATTTTTTTGAACATAAACTACTGAAAAATAGTATTTTGATAAATTAAGATACTTATAGATTCACACAAGACTCTTTGCTTACACTATAGCTGCAATGTTTAGATTACAAGATTCATAAGAGATAATTTTTTCTATTTAGAAATTAGATGAACTTTCTGACAAATAGAGCACCTTTTAAAAAAACAGTTTCAGCCAACCTAAAAGTATTTGGGAATGTGTCAGTGTTTTTCGTTGGCATTTAGTTTGCATAAAGCTGTTAGAAAAGCCAATTGGTGATTTCTGTTGTTTCTTTTTCTTTTCCTTGTCCCTCTTAATTCCACAGTTCAAGAAATCAACAAGATACAGAAAGCACAACTTCAAAGTCCACCTGAGTCAGACGAAGAATTTGTAACAAAACTTCTTACATTCTCAGATAATAACTTAACGAATACCTACATAGAATATTCAACATTTGATCTTTCTCAATTCTTCCTAGTTGGATCCGATTAATTTTGTATAAAACGCTTACATACTAAGACTGTGTTTATTTAGTTGTGAAAAATGGTAATGCATCATTAGAAGTGAATAAGAAATCCAGCTTTGGAGTGATATAAAGCAGAAGCTTTCCTTTCTCTGCTTTTCATACAAATATGTAAGAGAAATCATCAGCAAAAAAAAGCAACACAGCATCAAACAAACATCATATTTGTTTTCTTTCACTTCATTAAATAAAAAAAGAATACTTTTGTCTTTTCTGTTTCAGGAGTTAAAAAAAAAAAAAAAAATTAATTCACATACTCATAGCCAGAGCATGTGTTAAAAGACAGCAGGCTTGTGAACGCCAACAGCAATCGTATTACTCTTAGTTCCATACTTTACTACAGTCCTTTGCCCTGATATTCTTAATGTCCCTGAGACAAATTTCACCCTGTTGTGGTTATCTCTTTGATATTCTAGTAAGATTTCCAGTTTTGTGGATCCAAACTTGCACCAACAATTAAAGAGCTGAGAGCCCAAAATGAGAGCCCAATTAAAGAGCCCAAAATGGGTGAGTCCAGCTTGTTGCTTTGAAATGGCACTGAGCTTCAGTCAGCTGTGGGCCACTGGAACAGAATCAGGTGTGGACGCATCTCAAAGCAAGCCAGGTAATTTTAATATTGTTCCCACTACAAAATTCTACTAAAAGACTAAGAAAGTTAGTCTTTTAGTATCATGTAGTGACATAGGTATACAAACCTCAGGCAATAGGACCTATGTTTTAATAATCTATTTTCAGGGTTGAAAAAATGATGATAATAATAATATCTGCTAGATTTTAAGAAAAATATTTGTTAGCTCAGAAGCATTTCTTCCATCTACAAGCTTTAAATGAGCGACTAAACAGTAAGCTAAACATTTACCTTTAAAAAAAAGACAGAGCATTTTATATTGAGGTTATTCACAAAAAAGGCAGATCATATTAAGGCCTAATCCTGCACTTTCTGACGTCAGTGGGACTTTTGCCATTGGTCTCGATGGTAAAAGAAGAAGGCCATTAAAATATAATTTTACTTTTAGTCAGTCTTAATTATACAATGATGGAATGATTCATTCAATTGTTCAATTCATAACATATTAGCATTTATAAACATGATTAAAACAGCTTTGAAATAATAATTAAATTTTAGGACCATCTTTTTAAACAACATTTACCTATTAACTCTAGTAAAAAGCATTAGGAAAAAACCTAAATGGCACACATGCAGTTTGGAAGCAAAAGGTGCGTCACTGCTAATGACATTGATACATTATATCAGTATGTTCTACAAAAATCAAATGCTTTGATAGAATACTGATGAGGCCACCAGATTTCCTCCTGCTTTAGTAGCAGCGCACTCCATCCCATTAGCTGGCTTCCACTCCTCCACCCTTCCACCCCCGCATCTTCCTGTCTTTTTAGCACCTTGTAACAAACTTCTAAATGGTAGATACTGAGATTAAGGCCAAATTCTAGCATTAGAAATTCCTTGGATAAGTGAAGAGAAGGATGCTCTCCCTTTTCCCAGCATTACTACCCAGTCCAGGTCTCCACAATGAAGAATGCTTGATAACCATCAAGCACTTTGCAAAATGCCTCTCTGAAATACTTATCTCAAGGTTAGTTAGCTCGACTGACAGCCTGACTTCTAAGGTTCGTTACCAGGCACAAACAATACTTTTGCAATCTAACCACACCAGGGATTAGCCTTCAGTACTTTCCAATATCTCAAGGTTATTTGGCCCCTTGCTGACTACAGTCAAAAAGGATTCAAATGGGTAATTACATTTAAGAGAAGAAATTAAGAAATAGTAATAATGAAATAAAAAGAGAATACAAAAAGTTCTCCAGTATTATTGACATAAAAGAAAAAACATGATGATTTAGCCTATCAAATGTGTTTTTTCTCAAGAACCTGAAAAATTCTCTTTAATTTGATAGATTGTGCATAACCCTGGTATGAATGGCTGCATTATGCAATCTAATGCATTAAATTGAATTGATAATTGGCATTTACTCTGGAGTCTTTACCAAAATCTGACACATCAAAAAATATAAGAAAAGGGAATTTTTCTTATCTCTGTAGTACTGCAAGCAGATCTAAGGAGACCAATCAGGACTCAAACAGATCTTGGTAGTTAACAGATCCTCAAAGGAAGAGTCAAAAGACCTGTGGTATTCAGCAAAAACTATAACAACATGCCACAGGGTACAGGAAGATGAGCTCCGTACTGGGACCTACTGAGGGTCCCCTGAAGGAGGGGTTACACCTGCTAAAAGCAAATTTGGTCACAGAACTGATAGGTACTAACTAATGATTAGAAATAATTGACCAAATGTTGTGAAATACTTGATGCTGTAACAGCTGCATATCGTAGAAAATGAATTCTGTCATAACATTGGTATCCTGGAAGATGGTAGAAAAAGCCACAAACTGCCCAGAAACAATAATATGACTATATTATCATAATAATATTCAATAAATTATTATCATGATACTCAAGAACAAAACACCAGTCAGGTGGGTTATAAAGCCCTTCAATAGCCTCTTCCTGTACTGTACCAGGACTTTCAAGTGTTGTAACAATGCAATTTAAATCTGAAAAGTTTGATCTTTCTGGATGCTGAGTAGGACCCACAGTGCAGTTTGCCGCTTTTCCCAGATCCCAAAACTGACCACTATCCAAGGCATAGTCTCATAAGATATCCAGAAAGTAGTTTAAAGATGACGCTTTTATCCGTGAAAGTAATCGTCCATTCCTTAATTAGAAGTCTGGCTGTAAGTCAGTCACCTATCCTACCTATATGGACAGTGGGTTTAGCAAGCCCACTCTAAGATGCAACATCCTCAGGGTGAGCACTCCGTAAACACTGAACAGTGTTTTTTCACAAATATTTCAATGTAAAATATAGAAGCCCGTTTACCATCTATTTACTTAAAAATGCAGAAGAAAAATTAGGCCAAAAAGTGATTTGCTATATTTAAATATCCCTGCAGGGAAAGGAAAAAAAGTTCCCAAACAAACATCAGATTATGTATTTCTGTCAGAAAGAAAAGGGAAGCTACTGTATCATAAGCATCTATGACTAAGTTGTAATGTGCTGGCATGTACAGCACCACATCACAGTTAAAGCCCAGACATGCTTCAAGAGCAAACAAACACACTTCTAGTTTTTACCTAACAACTTCTTCATGAAAAACACCTTAATATATAAAAATAAATGCATTGTACTATGGACAACTCTTGAATAGCTAAGGAATGTCCTGCACCACCTTATTAACATTCACAATAGGAAAACATGATGGAAATATGAGGAAATAAAGAAACTCTCCACTTTCCTCATATGGGGACTGTATTTACTCAAAAGCAACAGAAAATCTTTTAGAAGGTATATAAGAGTTTAAGGTCTGTTTTGCCATGTTTTAAGTCCTACCATTTGGCATTCATTCATCTTTTAGTACCTGTGGCAACTGATAGGCAGTGAACTGTGAACGCTGCCCTAGCTAGAGATTAAAGAATTTCAGTGTGTGTGGACTGTTAGTATGAAACTTGTTTTGATAAACCTTTTTATTTTCTTATGCATTCCAGGCATTCACAGTAGTTTTATTTAACCCATAACACCAAAAATAAAATGTTGTTTCTGCATGTTTAAATTGTATTCCTAATTTCTAGGCAAGTGGTGCCTGACACAAATCACAGGTATGCAAATGAAAAATTACAGAATACAACATTTGCTGGGTTCTAAGTTAAAAGCGTGAAAAATAAGCTATGTTTTTGCTGAGCCATATATTTATTTAAATGAATTTCTGGTGATACAGGACACAATCTTGATTAACAAAAGGAATGACTAGTTATACAAACAGGCTTGTCCCACATCTTTAAGTCACTCATACTGGTTTTACATACGTATCCAGCTACTAAGCTGTGAACACCTGAATCTCTTCCTAGGGGCAAGAAAAACCTCGTCCCCATCAAGGGCTGGGCAGAATTTCTGAACACCTTTGGCTGCCAACACATTGATGCTTCTTGGCCACACTTCCTAACTGCAGAACCACACGGTGGTACCTGATCCTCAACACTTTCAATCCGAGTCACTGTAAAAAGATGGCAACAACTTCATGCTGTTCTATCTCGTCCCACATCCTGAAGCTTTCAAAGCAGGAGTCAGTACTCCTTTGTCAAAGAGCGCCCCTAACTTAAAAGCAGCTATTTCCTGCCTAACACCCTTGGTGAGAACTGGTGCCCACAACACAGCACAGGTCTCAGCAAGGCCCTCACTTTCATGAGACCCAGCACTGTTGGAGTCTGCTGCACTTTACATACTATCCACCCTAACCTCATTTACAGAATCATAGACTTGTAGAATATCTCAAGTTGGAAGGGACCCATAAGGATTGTCAAGTACAACTTCCTGCTCCTTGCAGGACTACCTAAAACTAAACCATATGACTAAGAGCGTTGTCCAGATGCTCCCTGAACTCTGACAGGCTTGGTGCTGTGTCGACTTCCCTGAGCAGCCTGTTCCAACGACCAAACACCCTCTCAGTGAAGAACCTTTTCCTAATGACCAATCTGAACTTCCCCTGATGCAGCTTCATCCCATCTCCTTCTGTCCTATCGCTGGTCACCAGAGAGAGGAGATCAGCACCTCCCCTCCACTGCCTACCCTGAGGAAGTTGTAGACTGCAAGGAGGTCCCCCTTCAGCCTTCTCTTCTCCAGGCTGAACAAGCCAGGTGACCTCAGCCACTCCTCCTAAGTCTTGTCCTCAAGACCTTTCACCATTTTGGTCGCCCTCCTCGGACACACTCGAATAGTTCAATATCCTTATATTGAGGTGCCCAAAAACTGCACACAGTACTCAAAGTGGGGCTGCATCAGAGATTTTGTGAGAGTATACACCTGTATACACACACACACACATATATATATGAGAGATTTTTCGAGATTATACCCACACACATATATACATACATCTATACATATATGTACATCCAGAGAATGATCATCAAGAGCTACAAGCTCTAACCAGTTCACTCTAGGTAACTGCAGTTGTCCAAGGAGACTGTATTATCATGCCTGGAAGGAGAATTGCATGATCATGCATTCCCATCCCATGTTCATCATAGGTATCATGGTCCCTGTGAGCTGGCACAAAATAGTGTCTAGTTAATTCAGAAGCATTTGAGATTGACTGCCCATCAAGCCCATTTCCTCTTCTTTAAACAGCTTCTGCCCAACTTACCCTTCGGCATGGCTGGGGAAACCTTACTGTTTATCTCTTGGAGCTTCATTCTGCTTTAGCCAGCATGACTGCGAGACTGGATTGCCTAAGTGCAAGCTGGAAACTCTTCATTACAACACTCAGCCTCCCCTTTCTCTATTCCCAAGAAGACTATCTAGTCTTATGGTCCTCATTCTACTGTTTTTGATCCTTAGTTCATCCTTGTCTTCTTAGTTTCGACCTTCCTTTCTGTCACTCTCAGGTTTTCCTTTTTTCCAGCTTCCAGTTCATATTCTTTGAACTGTTTCCTATTCCCTTTCCCTTCAATATAGTTTTGGCTGCTCAGCTTTGGAAACAGAGCTTTCTTTGTCATGATACGAAGTTGTCAGCTAAAGGGTTATTGCCAGCAAAGAGCACACAAATGCTCTACTTTCACTTACAATGCCCAGCCCTAGCTTAGCCTACAAATGGGGAAACCAGGCAAGGCAGGATGAGTTCTGCCCTGACTCGCTCTCCCTGATTTGTTCTTTGTTCTGTGGCCGTGGTAGGTCTGGTCAGCTCAGGGAGCAGTGGGGACTTAAGCCTAATACTAATAAGGCTTCAGATTTTTCAGCCTTGCAAATTCTACAAGCTTGTATGAGCCGCAATGCTCCAAAGATTTATAACTTAGATTAACTGAGTGGATTTTCCAGAGGAGGGCAGTCTCTGATAGTAATACCATGTTCTTCTAAATGTCAAGTCCCTCTTCCAAAGTCTGCAGGTGCCACAACATTTCAAGCAAAAAGATCTATAAAACATTTAACATGGGGAAAACACTATTTTTCTTCTTGTACTGTTCTGCAGAATAATTAACCATTTTGACCAACACAAAAGGGTTAGCCTGTGATGAATACTAAACATGGCAAAATTTCAACCCTAAAGCTACTGCTTTGTAAAATGTAACATGAAGCAATTGTTTTATGAATGTTAAGATATTGTAGTAACAGAGGATACTACCACTCCCACCTATAATGAAACTTTAATCTGATTTTTCTGAGTGTAAAATTTAATGAACATGATAATGACAATCCATCTTTTGTTTTGTTTTTATTTTATTTTTAATTCTATTATTTTGTCTAGATTAAAGTGTAAACATTGGCCTTGCAGTACCTCACAACAGGGACTTGCTGGAAGTAACAAAAACTGAACCAAAATAATGACAAATGCCTGCTGTATTCAAACTTCTCTTCAGGTATGGATTACAAAGAATGTATTATTTGAAGCTTCTCTTTCAGGTTCAAAGTACTCAGTGTTAATAAGACTTCAGGACCTGATATCAGGCTCATTTATTTTCCCGTGACACGTGCCAGAAAGAATATTACAGGAGACTACACATTTCAGATCCCGGATATCTTTTCAGCTGCTGGGTTTTCCTTTTCAAATGGAGAAGCTTAACTGAGAAGTCCCTTAAAATTTTCTGAAGAATGTAAATAAAATGTAATACAAAGCAGCACTCTTGCATCTTTTGATGGATGGCTACAGACCACATACAGAATACACACAAATTTATATTCACAACTCACAGTGTCCATTTTGTAAATAATTCTCAACCTCTTTGAGACTTAAATATATGTAAGACAGTAACATTTACACAAACATGAAAGCAATGACATGGTTAGTGCACAAACTTGTGTGGACTTCCATTAATGCATAACAACTGCAGTCGTTGCTCAGCCATGCTGTAGTTTGACACATGCTCTACTGCCTGTTTGCCAAGTTATGCTTGCAAGCAAAAGGGATACATTTTTCAGGTATCTGCACTTCCAGTTTTAAGTTGTTTTTATGACATAGAATATATACTTACAGTCATATCTCCTCTTAAATATTATGTATTTCTGTGTTTTGTTCGGATTAGAGTCTCCTCAAAGAAAGCAGAATATGCTGACAATAAATCTTGTGCCATTTGGTATCCATTTGAGAGACAGTAATACAAAGATCTCACAGAGGAGGTATCATTAGTTCAACAGCAATCTTGTCCTTTATGTTGTTGTAAATAGTTGTTTGATTTTACAGCTCTAAAGCCCTTGGTTCACATTTAAGCATCACAAACATTGCTATGAACTTTAACATGTTCTGAAGAAATTACACATATACTAACTGTCATGGTTTAACCCCAGCCAGCAACTAAGCACCACGCAGCCGCTCACTCACTCCCGTCCCGCCACCCCAGTGGGATGGGGGAGAAAATCAGGAAAAGAAGTAAAACTCGTGGGTTGAGATAAGAAAGGTTTAATAGAACAGAAAAGAAGAAACTAATAATGATAATGATAACACTAATAAAATGGTAACAGTAATAATAAAAGGATTGGATTGTACAAATGATGTGCAGTGCAATTCCTTGCCACCCGCCGACAGACACCCAGCTAGTCCCCGAGCGGCAATCCCCCTGCAACAACTCCCCCCGGTTTATACTCTAGATGTGACGTCCCATGGTACGGAATACCCCGTTGGCCAGTTTGGGTCAGGTGCCCTGGCTGTGTCCTGTGCCAACTTCTTGTGCCCCTCCAGCTTTCTCACTGGCTGGGCAGGAGAAGCTGAAAAATCCTTGACTATAGTCTAAACCTACTGAGCAACAACTGAAAACATCAGTGTTATCAACATTCTTCGCATACTGAACTCAAAACATAGCACTGTACCAGCTACCAGGAAGACAGTTAACTCTACCCCAGCTGAAACCAGGACATAACAGAAATCAGATCAGAAAAATATTTGTTGTATGCTGAATGTATTTCTACAACTAAAAGTTCTTCTGAAATTACTAGGTTCCACTCACCTCAGTTAATTCCAAATTTCTAGCCAACTGATAGACCCTGCAGACAAAATTTCTGTAAGTTGATCTTAATTACCATATGTACTGACTATAATGTCATTCAGAAAGAGACCACAATCCATCTTCCTATCATATTTAATGGATTTCTAGAAAACAGCCTAAATGTACAGAACAGGTGATGAATTACACCAATGCCCTGCACAGCCTTTCCAGTTAAAGTTCTGTCATATTTCCATTATAAAATACCTTCACTTTCTACCTACATCAGGCATAAATTATTAGATGTGTAATTTGTGACTGTTAGCTTTTAAATAATAAGCATGCACTTATACAGCACCTAGCACATCATGAGATTTAGTAACAAGGAGTATCAATATGAGAAGGTTGAATTTTAAAACTCCCCAAAACAACTACTCGCTCCTGACCTAATAATTAAGTTGTCAGGCACACTTCCTCATAGGAGCATGTATTTTTCAAGAACTACCTCCATCTGTGATGCTGACATTCTTCAGATTCACCAAACATCTTTCCATCTTCCTTGCATAACAATTTTCCCCCTGTTTTTGATGTAAGGAGATTAGTGCACGCAAATACAGGACTGAAGCTAAGCTGTACTGAGGTTCCACACCAAAAGGGGAAATCTGCAGAAATCGAGTAATGCCTAAGTAACATTATGAGACAGAAGTCCCACTGTTGCTAAAGCATAGGCCTTTTATAACATTTTGGGATACAGACATGTCTTGAAATAACTGCAGCCATACATATTTACCTCATTTGTAAGCACACTCATGGGGAAGAAAAGGTTTACAAAACATTCCAATAACTTGTAACATTAAATTTTAGTGAGAAATATTCAAAAGGGAGACAGACTGAAATAATCCAAATAAAAGGCCTACTGCTATAGCTTACTATAGACTTAGCCTTAGGACACTTAAGAATTGTCTTGAATTCTGTAGTTTATGTATCATGGGATTAAGTCCACTGAGGTTTCTGTATTTGAAACTCAACTCTTGGTTAATTAATACACAATAAAAAGGTCATGTTAACATTTCTGGCTCAGTTGGCCCAGTTAGCATACATCTATTGCAAAATAGGTTTTATATGCAGCAGTTACAATCATATGAACATTTTGCATCTTCATTAAAAGCAGAGTTAATTCTTACAGAAAAAAGTACTAGGATGCTAACATATTAAAAAATTAAAGTAATACATCTACTTAAGTTTTGGTCCATATCAATTCCAGACTGCTCTGTCACAGAAATAGTCCCAGTCAAACAGATATGTGGTAAGCACTGGTAAATTAATTTTAAATATTCAGTGCGATATATTGAAGATCATGAAACCATTAGTTTTTTGAGAGACAATAAATGACAGTGTTTAACACATATAGGTTTTAAACCTAAAGAGGGTTGTAACTTCTCTCTCCCCACACTGCCCTTCCTCCTTCATCCTAGAAACATAATCAACCAAGGAACTAGAACAAATTAACTATTATGGAACCAGAACAAATTAACATGAAGAATACTATAACCCACCATGTCATTATGCCAGAGGTGCAAACCAATTCATTCTCAAGCAGTTTTGCAATTGCACGTTTCTTTTTAACCACATAGACAATTTTAAACCCAAAGTGTCAAAAAGGAAATGACTGAAAAATAAACCACTGCACCCCAGTTTCACATGAAACTAGGTCTATCCATGTGAAACAGGTTTATCACAAATTCTTGTGACAGGATAAAGATGACTGATAAACTTCAGTGACCAAACTAATTGAAAAAAGATGTCTCAGTTTTGTCATCAGATTTCTGTTTCGGAAAGATATCTACACACCTCTGTAGCTGATATGTAAGGGTGTTTAGGGATAATGAGCCATTTACTTTGGGCATCAGGTTGTTATGGCACATTGCCAGATGTCTCAAGACAAAAATAAAAATCCAGTACATGAGGTACAGATGGTGTAGCTATTCTTGGGTTACCTTGGAGAACAGTCTGACTCCTCTGAAGTTGTGTCATTCCTTGATATGTTAGAGACTGTGCTAGGAAGCATCTCAGTTTGGCCTCTTGAGCTTTTTCTCCTCTTACATTACAAACTACGTAGTAGTGTGGCAAACAGCACTACTTAACATGTTAATTTTTTTTCGCTATAACATTAACTTTTCCAGGTTTATAGACTGTCAATTGGTATTATACATTATTTCTTCGCTTCCAAAAAGTAGACTGCTAGCAAGGTTAAAGTGAAAAGTTATTTCTGCATGTGCATATCACTCATTTTCATAAAGGACCACCTGAACAAAATGAACTGCTACTGCACTGAGGATAAGTAAGTATGGACAGCCTATATCATTACAGCCTATACCACTGACAGCAAGAGTATTAGCAGTACATACAAAATTAATGGAAGAAACTGGTCAAATATACACATCAAAATGCAAAACTACTAGAAGCAAAATCTGCCACATATGAGGAATAGACAGGATGCTCCCTGCAGAACCTCTATTTATGTTTTTAAAATAACTGCTGATGCCAAGCAGCTAACTTCTGTGCAGCTAACTTGTGTATTGTCCTTGTTTGCTGATATGCTGCTTATTTAAGTCTTTGTCTTGCTACTTAGTTCTTTTAGTCGATTCACTTAATCTTCCCCCACAGCAAGAAACTAAAAACGTGAGCAATATTCACAACGATTTAGATATTTCCCAGTATATGCTACAGGGGAAAATAGAAAATATTTCTCATATGGAGGAATACAAGCAGCAACTAAAATAGGCAGTCTGCATGTGACACAATCAGAATAAGGGATAAACAATCAGTGGGATGGGTTCATTGTCTTGGCTAAGCATGATACATACAGGCAAAATGGAGAATTTTAGCTTTCATAAAAAAAGCGTGGGTGCAGGTATGTATGTATTTGAGATCATATGCACATGAAACAAAAGATCCAAGGACATAGCTGTGCAAACAAGTTTTATGATGCTACAGAAAGATAGCCCTGGGGTGACTCTGCATGCAGTGTGCATGCTTGCATGGGTAGTACGGGAAAGGATTACCTAGTCCATACATATTTTTATTCTAAAAATGCTGTTAGACATTTTTTGTAAAGCACGATGTTATCTTGACAATTTTGCAAAGCTGTATTCCAGTTACTATTGCCACAATAAAATATCTATGTATAAATTATAAACAGAGTGTAATGACAACATTTATAAAGTAAAAAAAAAGTCACAAGGAGACAAATAATCTGGAGCTGTGTACGTAACTAGTTCTGTCACGCTTACTATAAGGCTATTAACAAACAACAAAAAATAAGAAGCACGACACATAACTAGTAATATTCTTATATGTAGCAAATATAAGCATTACTTTCAGGTAATAGTTAAACTTGCATTTAAAGTCATCTCTCCATAGCAGCTGGTACTTCAATATTTTCCTGAACAGGGATGCTCTCCTGAACTGTGTTTGCAGTAAACAGAAGTGGGACTGTTAACATTAGTTTGTGAACACAGTGCATGAAGACACTTAGCTTTAATCATTTTTTTCAAATGCTAAAAAGTCCTGAAAACAGCTTGTTTTCTTCAATGCCAGATAAATTGCTACCTCAGTATAGATCATTTATTTGTAAGAAAAATGTTTCCTACAATACTAGTAATTGGTCTTTTTCCTTGCTAGTTCAACAAACACTTTTCTGCTTGTCTAAATCATAAGGCAGAAATCTGCTGAAGGATCACTGTATGACTGGAAAACTGTTCCATTCATGGAAGTATCTCATCACAATTACCAGACTGCTTATTTGATAAAATCATCACCCCATTTTTCAATTTAATACATCTCTATTTCCTAGAGACTATGTGATATTAAAGTGATGAAATCCAAACACTGCTGACCAGTTAAGTTACAATTCCATTTAAAGCTTTGTTTAAGGGGTTTAGGCTTTACCTTTGCACACACTGTGACAGCTATTTGTAAAAAAAAAGACCATCAACAACAAAATAAAAATTGTTTGACAAAGTCTTTTAGGCACTTGAAATGAAAAACATTAAAAAAAGTTTTCATACTCGATTAACTGTTTCCTTTTGTATCTTCTCTTCCAGTTTTCATGTAGCTGCATAAGATTGCCTTATGAAAGTTAGAAAGGTTTTTTTATTATTCATGAACATAACATAGAAACATTCCTTTAAAAAGCACTGTGATTCCAATCTATAGAAGACTTTGCTCATTATGTGCCAGCACTAAGAGATGATATTAAACCATTTTGTTACACATGAAGTAGGTCAGACTGTTGCCTTGCAGATGGTCCATGATATAGTATCAATCCAGAAGGTGCAGGATAGCTCTACAATTCCTCTGGTTTGCCTACCTAGGAAAGCTATAGCAAAATAATTCAGGGTATGAATTTGGTAGTTGTACTTCATGCTTCATTAACTCCTTGAGTTGACAATTATGCTGCGTCTCAAAGTATGCATAATCAGTCTTGTCCTACACATGGAGAACATAAAGTATTTAAAGCTTCTTCAACAGCACACAGAAAGTACTAGTAACAATAGAGGACATACACTTTGTATCATGTAAGTTATGAGAGACATAAATACCCCCCCAAATCAAATTTTATTCCTTTTTTTCTCCTAGGAAGAAGTAGAATAAAGGGAAAAGTGACAGCAGTTAATTTTGGAATCTGTCTTTCCCAGTAAGTAACAAGACTGGGAAGACAATTCAAAAGCAGAGAAGTAGGGTAGATTACACATTAAAGCACAATGTAATTTTTTCAATCATGTCATATATTCTACACCTTGTCCTCCCTCCCCTCCTCCACCTTCCTTTAAACACCTCTTGCTTCTTTTCTTTCAATCTCTGCCTTTATTTCTCCATAAGGCTTGATTCTGCCCTTCTTCTGAACTACTCTGGTATCTAAAGCCAAAACCTACTCTCAACAGAGAGAGCAAACTGAATCTTATTTTTCACTAACTCCTTGAGTAGACAGTTATTCTGCATCTCAAAACATGCATAATTTGTCCTTCCTACCAGAGGCAGTAAAAGAGAAATCTAGGAAATGGCATCACCCACACGAAGCAGAAGTCAAACATGCAGTAACAGCAGGCTGGAATGAACAACCTGACTAAAGAATACTCACTGCTTGAAGAAAAGATTAGAAACTGAACAAAATGTTCCACTTTGCACAGACAACCATGAAATCATGGCAGGCAGGCTTGGATTTTTATGTCAAGGCATAAACTTCAGAACTGTGCTACCACTGCAACAGACAAGAAGATATAAAGACCCGAACAAGAAAAATTCTCAGGGTTCTTCCGATCCCATCACTTAAAGCAACTTTATCTAGCAAGTGTAAAAACCGCAAGAATTTATTTCATCATTAGTTTTGTTACAATTTGGCAGGAAGCCAAAGAGTTACAAAAAGGAGGACTCTTGACCTGAAAATTAATGCAGGTCCTTGCAGGAAATAACAGATGTCAGTTTTCAAGACAACAGAGAAACACTTGGGCAGGATGAATGACTGGTTTTGTGCCTGCATGGTCTAGCAGATGTCTTGGACTATGAAAATAATATTTTCTAGGTAAAAAATATCACAGCCTTTCTCATGAAAACTGTCTGCTTCTTTATATCATATGTTCTAACGCTTACTTATTTTGCTGGCTGAGAGGGATTTGATAAGCTCCAAATAATTCTAGTCATCTATGATATCCAAAAGCAAAACTTCACAAAGCCAATTTCCACAAACCTGAGAAAGTAAATCCCTCTCTCTGCTGCTCGTATTTTTCAGTCCTGTCCTGGTGACTTCTCTCTGACTAATGCATTTGCAAAGCTTCTTACATTAGGCTGTGTCCATTTTTCTTTCTGAAGTGGTGACTCTGTAGGTCAGCTTGCCTAATTTGGAGTCTAAAGCAGACATGTATTTGTGCATAATTTTCCCTGTTTATTTGCTGCCAGACAGTTTGAGGCTTACTTGTGCCTACAGGACAGAAAAGATGTCTCCTGGTCTTTGATAGCTAGAGAATTATTTCCTAGGTTCCTTTAAATGGAGAGAGTTTTTCCTAATATTTCACATCTTCCTATACTAAGTTCTCCTTTGTTCATGAATCAAACTAGAAAGAAGCTTTTAGCTCTCTATTTAAACTATTACAGTAACAGATCAATTTGTGAGCTTTCTGAATCACATCACTTTTATATCCATTTTTTATTTTCAAACTTCATTTTCCCTTTAAAATGTCATTCTGACTACTTACACTTTATAAGAGCAATCCATACTGTCATAATTACATAAACCATCTCCAAGTATATTATGTATCCCTACCACAAATGCAGTTATTTTTCCCACCTAACTTAGTTTTATGTAATTTTAGCCTATCCTTTCTTCACTAAGAACAATGAATTGGTGCCAAAGATTCTAGACAGAGCAACAAATATTTTATCAATCAATATTGCTCTCTTGGCGCTCAGATGCTATTTGGATAGACAGAAGTGTTTTAAAATGTCTGTTAGCTAATTCCACTTTTAAAGTGACAACCCTGATACTCACAAGAAGTTCACAAAAAGAGCTTTCAAATGCCAGATGACACAAACAATACTTCTGAAATCCGCTTAAAAGTTGTATGCCCAAGAGTCTGTGCAGAACCCATAAATACTGTACCTAGTTTTAATCAGATTACTGATTTTCTAGTCACGAAATCCACATGTAAATATTTAAGACAAAACTATGTACCTTTTATTCTATTGCTGTTTGCAAACAGAAACAAAACCCAACTTCAGATGTAGCTGTCCTCACTATCACAGCTAAAATGTGAAAGTATTTGTTTTGCTTGCTCTTACACTAAGAGGCACTTGGAAAAGATAAATATATGTACCAAATAATGCAAGCTGAAATTAGACATGAGCATGGAGCTGGAAAGACCAACTTAAAAAACTAAGTTTCTCATTACAGTGAAGCCATTTTTGAATAGGGGATTCTTCTGCTTCAAGAACAAATTAAAACTGAGGGCACAGGGCATATCTCAAGAACAAGTGGTTCATATCTACAAAAGCTAAGATGATTTCCTGCAAATATGCAAGTAACAATGGCAAATTAGAAACACTGTAATTTGAGAACAACAACAACAATAAAACCAAAAGAGAGGCAGTAGAAATGCTTACTCTACAAACCACATACTTGCTAAACAATAATGTGTGGTAAAGCTAGTGTTTGTAATGCCACTGTAAACTGAAAATAGAGATGGACACCTATTCTAACTTCCAGTCTAAGAATGTAAAGACAGTAGAGATTCATCATATCTAGCCACACAAAGTTACTTATGAAAATCATATAATCATTTAGGTTGGAAAAGACCTTTAGGGTCATCAAGTCCAATCGTAAACCTAACACTGCCAAGTCCACCACTAAACAACGTCCTTAAGTGCCACATCTACAGGTCTTTTAAATAACTTCATAGATGGTGACTCAACCACTTGCCTGGGCAGCCTGTTCCAATGCTTGACAATCCTCCTTTGGCACAACCTGAGGCAGTTTCCTCTTGTCCTTTTGCTTGTTACCTGGCAAAAGAGACTGACACCCATCTCACTACAAGCTCCTCTCAGGTAGCTGTAGAGAGTGACAAGGTCTCCCTTCAGCCTCCTTTTCTCCAGGTTAAACAACCCCAGTTCACTCAGCCACTCCCCATAAGACTTGTTCTCTAGACCCTTCAGCAGCTTTGTTACTCTTCTTTGAGCATGCCCCAGCACGTCAGTGCCTTCCTTGTAGTGAGGGGTCCAAAACTGAACACAGCACTCAAGGTGTGGCCTCACCAGTGCCGAGTACAGGGGAACAATCACCTCCCTGCTCCTGCTGGCCACGCTATTTCTGATACAGGCCAGGATGCCACTGGCCTTCTTGGTCACCCGGACACACTGCTGGCTCATATTTAGCTGGCTGTCAACCAGCACCCCCAGGTCTTTCTCTGCCGGGCAGCTTTCCAGCCACTCTTCCCCAAGCCTGTAGCGCTGCATGGGGTTGTTGTGACCCAAGTGCAGGACCCGGCACCTGGCCTTGTTGAACCTCATACAATTGGCCTTGGCCCATCGATCCAGCCTGTCCAGATCCCTCTGTAGAGCTTTCCTACCCTCAAGCAGATCAACTCTCCCACCCAACTTGGTGTCATCTGCAAACTTGCTCAGGGTGCACTCAATCCTCTCATCCAGGTCATTGATAAAGATATTAAACAGAACTGGCCCCCATATTGAACAGCCCTAAAGTGGAAAAGTAGCTAAGACTTTATAAATGTAAATGGCTGAATTCACAATAGTCATGAAGAATGAAAAAATACTAAGAAAAGTGTCTGACTCTCTGTAAATTTCTGACTCCAATATCCTACCACTGCATGACAATTTTCTTCCTGTCAGTATTTGTACCAGATGGTCTAGAATATTCTGTTTTTTCAAAAATACCAACCCCCCTTTTTTTTTCTTAAGAAAAAAACCAACTTTGCTATTACACAGAGCTTTAAAACCAAATGTATACTGGCTCTACAAAGCATCAGACAGCAGGAGGTTCCATAGCTTCAGATCTGACTCTCTGCAACTTTTCTTCTAAACCTCTAGAAACTCCTATCATATAAAGCATCTGATTCTAACGAAAGCTTTTGAATATACGACGCATATGTGTCACTGTTGCAAACTGATTCCTGTACAGGGAACAAGAAGGATAAGGGCATGTGCCTATGTGTGTATTCTTTTCCTCAAGCAAACAGGTGGCTTGGGCATCCCCTAACCCTCGCTGAAGACCTCCTCCCTACCCCTTCCACTCTAACATCCACACCTGTTATTCCTCCTGTTCCTGAGAGAAAATTATCTATGCTTTAATACATGAGTACTTTCCAGCCCAGGAATTCCCTATGCCCCAATTTTCTTGAGGGTCTCGCCTCAGAGGTCCCCATGTCACAGCCCACATTCCACTGCCTGAAACTATGTCCTAACTCTGTGTGGGCCAGTCAAACTTCTGGAGTGATCAAATCCCTGGACCCCTCTTCTCTGTTATTCCCAAGGGCCACCAGCACCTATTAGTGGCTTCTAGGTGAGCCTGCTATGTTGCTTGGCCCTTCAGAGAAAAGGTGCTTTGGCTCTTAACTTTGGAAGACATTGAAAATACCTACGCTGCACTCATGAAAACATTAGGAAAGTGAGAAGAGGCCAGGTCTAGGTCAGAGGGCACCTACAGTAGCATTCCTCATACAAAGTGACTGAAATTCAGCAATACATATCCAAAATTTGCAATGGCCAAAGTTAACACTTGATTTTTTTTTTTTCCCCCACCAACATTCTGGAACGTAACAGTGAAGGACGATGTCTCCAAAACAGATCCAGGCTGCCTCGAGACCATCAAGGTTACCATAAACTCTGTATTCAGTGTAGCAGAATTTGAAAATATTTTACATAATCAATTAAAACTTTGAAAAGCAAAGAGAATCTTTTGAGTTCCAAAACAGATCAAGGTTCCAGCTGACGGCAAAAAATCCAGGGATTTTTTCCCTAAACTGTGGCTGCACATGTTATTGCTGTGACTGATTGGTTTTATTTTGAATTCTTTTACTTTTATTCCCATACATCTAAAGCTGCTTTTATTCCCTATGTGATACCATCAGATGTTGGAGATTTAATGTCTATGTCAGCAAAAAACCCAACAAGGCTTTCCATCTTTCACAATCTGATGTACACCAACTCTCATTCAACAAAAGACCTGTCAGTAGCTCCATTATCAAATACAGTAATAAGCTTAACTTTCTGTGTGCAGTTCTAAGCCACTTCCCATAGGAACTATACAAATGCTTCTTTGTTAAATCTTGATTCAAGATTATTGACTTTTTATCTGCAAACTGTGAGGTGCTTCAAAATCTCTAGTACTGGAATCTTTAGTAATGAGATGAGTGACAATACACAAAGTTGCAACTATGATGATTAGAGAATCATGAGCATCTTACATAAGGAACAGAGTATAGATGTGTGGATGGGTAATTTCACCCATCTAAAGAAAGAGCTACGTGTACCTATACTAAGAAAGTATTACAGTGTTGCTGTATGCTACATGAAACAATCAATCTTTCCACAGGACCCATGTAATTAATTAAATCTCCATGAACTGGGGAACTTGGTTGTTATGTGATGGGTTGGATCATTAGTCCCCACAGCTTTCAGAATCACCTTTTTTTTTTTTCTCTTTTCATTTTTTTAAATACCACAGTGCAGCTACATACCTCAGTGACATGCAGGCACTTTGTAAATTTGAAACAGGTTTTGTGCACGCACATTTCATATATATTTCTCAAACTGTTTACAATTCAAGTATTGTTATTTGTTTGTTTGGCACTAGCAGCAATATTTTCAATTGCATGAACAGAGGTAAATATACGAGGGTGCACCTAGTTTATGCAGTCCATTTCCCTTCCATTAGAGACCTTCCTCTTCCTAAAATCAAATTAAATGGTATTATGCATTAGCAGAAAGTCATCAAATTGTACTTTATTTTACCAGAAAGACTACATTGTTGACCTTTTTATTTTGATTAAAAAAATAACAGGAATGCACATGAAGAAATTCACCAGTAACGTACTTGACTTACAAAATGTTCAACTGCATTATAAATAAGTCAAATATGTAAAAAAACCCAAAACAACTGCTATTTAATCTTTTTTCTTTACCCTTAAAGACATCCTTGGAAAACATGTGCTATTTCTGTACTCCAAAGGCAATTTTTCAATTATGATTATATAAGAAACAAACAAAGAAAGAACATTCATCCACGGTATTTCTTCTGCCTGCATGTTTGTATATGCATGTGCAGTTATGGCTAAACACATAGAAGTGCAAACACACAGCTGTTGGCAAATCCCTCTACATAAGATCACAAAAAGATTTTGTGCAGATACACAGCCAGTGTATCACATACTCTCATTTAGAAAACCTGTACAAAACCTGACTGGTCATAAATCATAGCTCATAAGACAATATGGACTGCAGGGGGAATAGAGATCTCAATGAATTAGGTTTCTTTCAGTTTGCAGTCTCTATTAGTTTCAAGGTGTACTTGTATATTTATTGATTAAAGGACAAAATAGATTTCTTTTTTCTTAGTAATAACATTTGATTAGAATGGTTTCTTAATCCTCCTCATTTAATTATCTGACAAGAACACATGGTAGACAAAGCAAGTTCTGTTTACATAAAATTGTTGAACTAAATCTAGGAAAATTAAAGAAATTATTTGTTCTTAGACTACCAAAGAGAAAGAAAAGACATCATTAAGTAGCCGAAGTGAAATCTGTGGGTATTATAATTTCTTTCAGTGACAGACACAAGCATCACTTCAAGGATTTACAGGCAAAAAATGGATACTTCAATCCAAGATTTAGACTAAGTATACTGATTAGTAGCTGCCGCAATTATCACCCTAAATAAAGGGTTTTTCACTGAAAATTCCCTATCAACATGTCTTTGCACTTCCTCAGCATACACAAGAACTGCCCCGATCTAAACAGTCCCGTGTGGACCCAGAAAGAAAGAACAAAGTCCTCCATAGAGCAATTCCAGTACATGGGCTCCAAGAACTCACATGTGCCAGTGCCACCAAATTCAACACAAAACACACCTGCCACTGTCACTCTGATTGATTAATGTGATGTAACTAAAATGCACAGATCAAAGAAAAGGGAGTGAAATTTTAAATATGTTACTGTGCTCATTTTTCCTTAAAACCATAGTTCCAATAACTTTCCATTTAGTGTCATCTTTCTGCCTGGCCACCTGACGTACCCCAAGACCTGAAGGATACAATGCTCCCAGTCAGCTGTTCTGGCTTCCTCTATGTGACCAAGATCCTAAAACTTTGGTACTTCATTAGTTATGACCCTGACCACCCAAGTTTGGGTCTGGAAATAGCTTCCAAACTCTGTTACACTGGTTTCATTCCTCCTTAACATTCATCAAGAAAAATTGATCTACTAATCAGGCAACAGTGTTTTCTGTTGGTAGAAGAAAAGAAAAAGAGCCAACTGTAGACTAACAGTAAAGGTTACATTCCACTGCTGTTTTCCACCTCTGCAGGGATTCAGATGAAAAGTGAGAGGAGTATAGGAGATGTACAATACACATAACCTGGGATTTGTTGCACCAGACCAGTAATTGGTTTAAGTTAATTACGCTATGCATCCTTTTACTAGGCAGCACCCATTAAGTACTATGATCCCTTCTCTTTCACTTTTCATTATGGAGATGCTACCAGCAGAGCTAGCAGATTAGGACATTAGAGAACCTTAACCTGTATTGCTGCTCAAATATAAGGAGTTTGCCTCATTGTGTCTGCTTTCAAAACAAAATGAAACTTAAACAACTTGTGGTTTACCAACATGAAAATATAGCAATATCCAAGCAGCCAAAAGAAGCTTTTATTTTTTTTCCAATATCCCCACTGGTTTAAAACAAAGCTATAGGCAACATTGACACTGACTTTTAATGATATTTCAATGTAACTGCAAAAAGAAAGCAAATATAACTAATTCACAAGGCATTAGTTTTTTTCCTAAATAATGAGTTAATAAGTTAAAAGGAAATAGTGAAAAAACTGCTTGTGGCCTAGGGAAGAATTCAGTGTGATAAATATGCAGCATAAAAAGCTTCTGATAGGAGAAGTCATTGGTTGGCTAACCAAGAAATAGAAAGTTATTTTTATGAGTATTTGTTAACATTTGCTCATTTCCAAATTTATTAAGTTCCAGGTTAATTTCAAACGCAAAAATAACACACATTTCTTCTTCCCACAAATACACTACTGTGGTAAGATGAAAACAATGGACTTAAAGTTGACTCACAAGCTCACCAAAAGATGTTACAAGGTCAATGACCACACAGCATGGCTTGTGAGGTTTAGGTTGGGCATTAGGAAAAAAAAAAATCTTTAGAAGCGTAAGTGCAGCACTGAAACATTGTCCAGAGATGCAGTGGAATCTCTCCCTGGCGATCTTCCAAGAAATAGCCAGGCCGAGCCACAGTGGACCTGATCTACGGCTGGTGACAGCCCCACCCCGAGTGCAAGGCTGGACTGGATGACTCACAGAGGTCTGTTTCATGCAAAACTTCTATGATTTTTTGATCATACCACATAATAGTTTGGCTAATGTTCATGTTGAACCTCCAATGCAGCAAGACCTAGATCTTTGAGAAATTCTTACAGACCATAAGAAAGCTGATGAATACCTCTCATTTCCTCCTTGGTATTTTTGTTTCCTGGTTGTAAAAGTAGTTTGTTTCCTAGTAGTAAAAAGTAGTTTGTTTCCTAGTAGTAAAAAGTAGTTATTCTAGGATGCTTTCTTTGTATGTGAGTGAGTAGCCAACTTAAGATACCTGACAGATGCTTAAACTGAGAAAATCCTTCTGTTTAAGTTGCATTAACTCAAAAAGCAAGATCCACAAACTAATGAGTTATTTAAGAAAACACAGGTAAGGGACTGTGAACTGCTAACACTGCTGACAAGTTGGTATTCATTACCATTTAATTTGGTACAAATAAAAATGAACTACAGTGTTTTGAAACATAAATTTGACACAAGACTATTATTACTGATGTAGGCCTACAGGTTTAATCGAGGAACATATTTGCTTCCACACTTGAAGCAGAGAGAAATGTTTCTACTACATCTTCAAATTAAAATGATTTATGCAAAACGTAAGGTACAATTTCAGTGCTTTCAAATTTTGGTAGTATGGAAAATTTCTTTTACATTTCATCTTTACTCTAATATCCACACATGGCAGAAGAACCAAATTCCTAAAGTTCCTGAGTTCCTAAAAGATAATTTAGTTGCATCATGTACAACAGAAATTCTATTTTGAAAGTCTAAAAACCCCAACAAAACATTGACCTGGAAAAAAAATTTAAAAGTTTTAGTATCTTCAGATTACTGAAAAGTTTTAGAAGTGTGTAAAACTGGATCATTATATCTAGCTAATAACATTCAAACATTCCTAATATTTGTATTCTTTTTTAAAGTATCTAAACAGGTTGACATCACGGAAGTTATTTCATTTATCAATTACCAAATGTGTATAACAATAAACAGAAGAATCCAAAATGTGTATTTTTAAAAAATTCATATATATTAAATTTGTTTTCTTACCTTACTCAAGAATTCCCTTTATCCACTTTTATTCCTTTCTCTTTGTACTATCAACCTTGTACCTATATATTTTTGAACATATTTTACTACTTTTCTGTATTAGGCATCTTGTAATTAGAAGTAATACGGTTCAGTATGTATAGCTAAAAATTAGGGGCAATGGCACCAAGCCAAATAGAACTGCAAATAAAGCAATCTTGTTGTCAGAGTTTTGGAAAGAAATTGACATTTCAATAGCTAAAATGATCCCACTTGACTTATGAGGAACAAAAATACATAACTTGAAAGCTACTTTGAGACTGATTTTTCATAGAAAACTCTTCAAATCCTTGAAGTTGACCAAACTAAAATTTGTATGTCAATTTATTAATTTTTGAAAGCACAATGATTACTTGCCTTTCAGACTATTTATGAAGTGAATCATGTCCCCTATATCAGAAATAGAACAGTTTCTACAGTCTGTTGTACTGTGGTGTGGAAAGAGTTTACAGTTTACAAAGACAGGATGAAATTCTTTGTATACTTCATTACAGAGGTAAAAATCAAATGCTTTTGTCACAGCAAAGCTAAACCAGAATTACCACAATTAAAAGGAACGCAGAGCAAAAGAACAACTTATTCCACTTCATTAACTAATATAAAATATATTTTGGATGCATCCTCTTTTCTCAGACAAGTTCATAAAACCCCATGTTATTAGAGGTTTTATTACTGTTTTTGCTGTTGACTCATAATTCATGTGCCAAAGTAATATGAATAAAAAAATGATACAGTCCCTACTTCTTGATATTTAAATATTGGGCCACAGATGTCATACTTAAACATAATGATCTATTCACGTATATACATAATGAGGCCTTGGTAATATGCCAGAAGGCAGAGATGCAAAAGATTTAGAATTTGTTTTCATATTCTCCTTTCCATTCTTAAAAACATTTAACCATTGAACTGTTATTGTTAAGCATTTTCATTTTTTTATTAAAAAAATAAGGCTCTAAAACAGTATTTATCATATTGCTGTGACATTAGCCATTTGGTTTTACTTCTATTCTATTGGACTACATCAATATCTTAATCAGTATTTTTTTCAGGCATTTAAACAAAAAAAATCGTTTCTCGGTATTCAATCTTAGTGCAATCCTTGAGACTACAGAAATGATTAAAAGAATAGATTATTTCTTTTTTAATTTAGGCATTCAAAATAACTGCATTATTAGTACCTACATGAAGTACTTCATCTATTTTTTAAGGCAGGCAGACAGTCAGATTATGGTCAAAATTAACCCTCCCTTCAGTAATCTGAGTATTACTGGAATTCAACAACTAGCCAAGAGAAGTTACAAAATAGAATATAGAAAGGCAATCCTACCATCAAAACCCGGTATTTTTAAAGACTTAACTCAGTTTTAGTAATCATGTTGAAACAACTATATTACTTGCTAAGAAGTTTAAACAACAGTTATCCTATTTAAGCACTCTGAATGGAAATCTCCCTTACAGATGCTGCCTGAAGAATCACTTTTATTTAGGCAACACTAAAGGAACATACTCATTTTAAAATTTAATTTGTTAAAAATATATTTTATAGTGCATGAAAAAGGGGATCATAACACTGGCTCCCAGAATTTAGAAGAAATAAATTGCAACTGCAAACTAGCTCTGCCACTTTAAAATACGGTGGAACTCTTTACTTCTATGATTACATATATCAACCAGAGTTCTGTATCGTAACTGATTAAATGGAAAAAGACTTGGTAAATGCCTTTTTTTCCTTTTTGAGGTCTGTTTTCTCTCACTTACGAAAAATACAAATGTTGCTTTTAAATTTAGAATTATGAGAGGGACCCTTAAATAATCCCCACTGATACTAATACTAGGTTTTATAAGAATAATTTCAAATATAGCTAATGTATGGATTTTTTTGGAAGTATACTGGTAATTGCTACTCAACAAATAAAGTGGTTTAGGGGCAAAATTTAAATGAATTCAAAAATTCAATGAATTAAATATAAAACTGGACTATAGCAACAGTGTGTTAATATGAGTCATTATTGGTGTTTGTCAGAAAATATTAAATGTTTTAAATGTTTACATTAAATTATATTCTAACCAAGCCAGAAATAGATACATGTTAAATACAAGTTCCACAGCTGCTTTTATCAAGTAATCTACCTTTGACTGCAAATCAAATATTCTATTAGGAATGGTATTCTCTGTTACAGTGTGAAATTAACAGATATTGTTTGAAATGACAGATAAGACAAAAATGTAAAATGACAATACATTTCTTTGGTAGTTTGGGGGAGTTTATCAAAATACAAAACCAAACTGCAATGACCCTAATATGAAAATAATTACATAGCTTACATGTAATAATTTATTTGCACTTTAAATCAGTCTTAAGCTGCAAACAACAAGGTTTTAGATATAATAATTTCAAAAATATTTTTGCTGTGTGGTAGCTCATTGAAGAAGCATCTAGCACACTGTTTTTGATACAGGGGTTAACGTGCACTGAAGGAATAAAGCTTTATGTTATTTTTTAAAGGTCATATAAAACAGGAAATACAAATATCACAAGAGAATAGAAGCTGGTCTTGGGTCAGATAAAGTTCAGTATTATAATATAGTTTCCTAACACAGTAAATACAGCAAATGAATAAACAAGAACTTGAAACTGTATTTCTGGCAACATTGGCAGAGGCTGTGGCCATTTCAAATTTTGTTATATCAGAAATACCTTTTGTCTTTTGGCAGAATGAGGTGCACTGTTTCAAAAAATTAACTGAAACACCTCTCATGATAAAAAAGCATAAAATTAAACTTTCTATTATGATTGATAAACTACTGCCAAGTTTGTCACCAAACAATTGAAATAACAACCCAAACCACTAAGTTTCCCACAGAAGAAATTAAAACAACAGTACCTGTGGATCTCTCTACAAGACAAACCAAACCTGAAGTAGAAAACATCTCTGTTTTCTACATTTAGAACAACCAACTGGGAACAAACTGTGTACAAATCATAGGCTTCTGCTGTGTTCATCTTGATGATTCAAAAGTGCATCTACATCCAGCTCCCTCCAACTGGCTATTATACTGCATTATTTTTAAGGGTACAGGTTAAGGGGGACAACCCACCTTCTCGTATGACAAAAATAGTTTGGAAGTTTGTCTCATCTCATTGTTCAGAGAAAATTCTTTATTATGTACTGTAGGACAAAGGAATTGTTATTTGAGAAATATGCTATTGCAGTAATTTATCTCACTGTATGGGTCTTGAAGATGCATGGTGGTATCTCAAATCAACTTTTGAAGAAAACTGCATGGAATTTTTGTGACATTGGGAATACTTATAAAACTTATACAAATAAAATTTGTTTTTTGATAGTTACAAATTATATATGGTGCTGACAGATTGTTCAAGGGCTCTTTTCTGCTTCAGGGATTACTTTTGATAAAGTTTTAATTTGACTTCTTACTAACAATTTCTACTGAAAACTCCAGACAGGTGACTAAAGTTATCTATTCACTCCTTGAACACTCTTAACAGGACTAAAGAAGATGTCCTCTGATAGGGTTCCAATCCCAAAATACATGATTATACAGCTATCTTTCCTCACATTAACAATCCTACTGGTTTAAATGTCAACAGGATCCCTTATGAAAATAAAACAGGTGCCAATATATGCAAGGCTGTATATGAACAACTACTCCAAACTAAAACAATACAAAAGGAATATAAAAAATTAGAAGAAACAAGTTGAAAAACATCCTTATAAAAGCTGTATACTCTGTATTTTTTTCTCCTGGCTAGAAGGAAATGTACAGATGTTCTGAAATACATGAAAAGACTCCAAATCTTCACTCGGCACACTCCAACATAAACAGTAATGCCATTTAAACAGAGGAAGGGTTAATAAGTTATACTGTGTATTGCTGCTTTGTTAAACTACATAAAACTCTAACTCATCTCTATTGCTAGAGTAAGCTTTCACTGATCCTTATAATTACCAGAGTTTCTATTGTAATATTTGTTTCAGAATTCTGAAAGAATGAACATTTTAATATAAAAGCAAACAAAACCTCTTTACTAGCTGCTAGAGATTTTGTCAAAGGAAGTTAAGTATCATTAGTGTATACAACAGGGTACAGATTGCTTACCATCCACTTATTCTTTAAGTAATCAATTCTTACTGTCTGCTAGAGTTAAACTTGCAGCCTATCCACAGAAAAGGAACCTTAAAACTAAGCAAAGAACTTCAAAATTTGGCAGTAAACATCAACAATCCTGCTGATTTACTTCAGTGAGTACAGGTTTCTGAATACTTAAGTAACAGAGCAGAAAGTAGAGAGAAAATGCTTTTGTGGAAATGAAGAAAAGATAAGTTTATAAGAAAGCAATACATATATATTCTTTTTCTCTCATATGTATATAGCAATAAATATATAAATGAATTAGATAATATAATACTACCATTTTATACACACACAAACTTACATATATAGGTAACATATATAACCACTAAAGAAGATAACAGAGGTCCTGGTCCTAGAAAGATTACCCGTACACTCATCTACAACCATAAACATAGTTCTCAGTGTGATTACTGTTTGCATGCACTTGGTCATTAAAAAAGTATGAAAGAGAAATACACACAGGATAGGAAAACGTAATAGGAGAAATACTGATTCTGAGAAGAAGCGAAACTTGGAAATCAATATAGCAGCAATTCAAAATAATTTTGAAAGAGAAAATGAAAGCTGTATTTATTTAAGTGATATAAATTAAGTAAGAGATTGTAAGCCGGTAATGTGTGAGTATGAAACCTTTTTAACTCAAAAATGTATTTACTACCTGTTTCATTCTGTCTATCCATAAGTGCTGCATTTATCCCACAAAAAATATATTTCCCTTCTGAGTAATACTGTACAAAAGACATGGTGTTTTAAAAATAGATTTTACAAGGCTAAAATTAGGAAAGAAATAGTTTTAGTGAGATCAACCATTAGAGAAATTTGCTAATCCAAGTGTGAAGCAGAAACGAAACCTTCTTTTGTGAGGAAATACCCACAGTATGCTTATTCTTTATGATTTACATGACAAATGCTGAATACTGGAGAGGAAACTCAAGTGACTCTCATAGGATTTATCTGTATTATTCAGTAAGAAGACCTGATCCCCTGATAATTAAAATATTATATTTTAAAATAGAAAGCATATGTACCCTAAATATTAAGACAACAGAATTTAACAGCATCTTGGAAAACTATTTTAACATTGTTAGATGTATCTCACTTCTGAGAAAAGAATCTATTATCCAGTTTTGAAGAAAAAAATGCAGCTTACAGTTATGTTTTGTCTTGTGACGGTTGGACTTGACTCAGTATAAACACTATCTTATCCTCCAGACATCTAACTTGTAACAGCTATGCCCCATCTATAACATTTTAGAATAAAAACTATGTAATTCAATTATAGTTTGCTGTAACTCGTTTTTTGCTTCAGCAAACATCCTCATAGAAGAAAAATGTTTTAAAAAAATCATGTGTCCTCAGAGACACTAATATATCAGTAAATGATGAAAAGAGGCAATATGAAAAAGGAACACTCACGATTTTAGAAAACAAAAAAGCTACAGATCTAGAGCTCTTTTTCAATATATACAAAATCTTAAAGGTATCAGCAAAATACCACAGTTCATCTCAGGTCCTTGTGGGAAGCATTTAATCTGAAAAGCTTTGTGCAGTTACTTTACAGCTAGAAATGGAGACTTTTTACGTTAGGCAAAATCCAGAACTACTAGGTAATGGAAATTCTACAAGACAACTACCAAGACAACTGTTATATTCTGCAGGTTACTTGACAGGAATTGTTATGAGATAAACATATTCCTCAAACTGTGCTAACCGCACTCCAATTAATGACAGTTTGGGTACTTTGGTTATTCAGAAATTTCTTAAGTAATTTCTCACAGTGTAGCTGTATAAAGTGCTGATTTTGAACACTTCCTTCCAAACTTTTTTCAAAAGCTGTTTTTGGGTTTTTTTGGGGGGGGGGGGGGGCGGGGTGGTGGTGGTGGTTGTGTTCTGTTTGAGGGTTTTTTTTGTTTTGTTTTTCTTTTTCTTTTTTTCTCTTAGTGGAAGCCTACAATTTAAAGCTTGCCTTGAAATGACTTTCTGCACATACAGACAAAACCCACTGGTCTGACTACTTTTCTAAAGTGGAAGTAAAGCATTAGAGACTTTTATTTTTCACTACCGGTAAGAATGCAGTTTTTAAGTAATTCTTAGTAAATTTACACTTAACATTACTGCAAGATCAGACCCTTAAAACACCTAGTCCTGTTTCACAGGCTAGTTTCATCAAATCTTTTCATCTTTGAACAGAAAATCTCACTTTTGTCTTTCAGAGTGCATAGCACTCTCCACCATTACAAACTTTGTAAGTAATGATTTACTTAAAACAAATTCCCAGCACTAAGGATATCAATAAAACCCAGAACTAGAGCATAAAATTGAAAAGACAGTTACACAATTCTGTGGGTGCTTGCTGCCCTAGCTCACCGCTATACATTTTCACATCAACCTAATTCATTTGACACACAGTCTTCCCATAGCTGAGAAAGCCTAGCTTTCTTAATAGTTTTTAGTAAAAGCTAAAATACAAACCCCTCTATGTTTAAGTAAAGTTAAGGTTGTGACACAAATCAACAAAAGGCAAGAAATTTGAAGATAACACTGATAATCCATGCTTAAATCATGACTGTTTAATAAAAGGGCAACATGATATGAGGAAGTAATGTCAGCTTTAACTTCACTCTGTGTTCTTGGGCAAACAGGTGTTTATCTCAAAGATTATACTAACTCAGCTTCTCCTGTCCGTCTAGGTAAATTCTAGTGATTATTTAGCATTTTACAATGTGCTGGACGTAAAGAAACTTTTAAACTCACTTTCAGGATCCTAGCATGTTACACTGTAACAAACATCATTAATTAAAAATGGATTTTTAGAAAATTATGCTAGAGAAACATAAATATTCTATAAATCTTCAGAATTAAACAAAATATACTATTTTGTATACAAAAAAATACAGAATTAACCATTTTGTAATGTAGCATGAAATAGAGCATATACTCTTTTTCTCACAAGTTAGCAACTCTCAGTATGTACACATACATCAATTCCTTTTTGAACCCTCTTCTGTCTTTCTGTATAATAGAACAAAACATTTTTCTGGGCAGTAAAATGTCAGGGAAAGTAATGCTGCCTATGGCTACATTATCAGGGTCTAGGGGTTTTTAATTAATCTTTTAGGCTTCAAAATTAAACTTAGTATTTTAGTATTTTTAAAAATACTAATTGCATATAGGCATGTCTGTCTGGTAGTTTTGCATACTGTCTTACTGTAGAAATGGGAAAACAAAAGAATGAAATGAAAAATGACTAAGTACACACTTCACAGTCTTTGCTAGAGTACCTGAGATTACCTCACACATATACACCTATAGCATTAATTGCAAGGCAATAATAACATTTTTTTGCTGCAATTATTTTTTTACTGCAATTGTTATTGTTTTTGCTTAATTAATGTCTCAAATTATTACAAATTTTGTTGGAAATTAGCAATATTACTTTTTTTTTTTTTCACTTGAATTGCTAAGGACTTATGATCTTGGCCCAGAGGTCAAAACTCCGCTAACTGCTGTAGCACCAAAAATTGTTGTTGAACAGTTTCAAACAGAGCTTTTAAAATCTTGCATCTGTACTCCATCAAGCTGCATGAAATCTGTACACTTAATAGTGTACCCCAGTAACTGACTGCAATAATGTTGAATGACTGCAGAATCCAACACATTAGTGACATGTAAGCCTTAGTCCACAGCAGTCAACAGAAGCTCAGGTTGGATGACTACGGTTGCCAAGCTAATAATCCAAACTCTACGTATATTCTCCACTCATTCATTCTGTGAAATACACTTCCCACTTTTCATCTAGCCATGCATACTTCCTTTCCTCTCTCTCCATTCTTTCATAAGCAAGACTTTCCCTATCCTCAGTTTTTTTGCTTCAGTTTCTCAGTGTCTGTTTCCCTACTTTTTGAGAAATCATGTTTTCCTCTCAATAACTGAAGCCAAAGAAGTGTGACATCAGTTTAAGAAATCACTGATCCTCAAGATGTGGATTCCCTTATTCCCATGATGATTCTTTCTACATGGGTTGTCAAAGTCAGAAGGGACAAAAGTACAGCGAGTAGATCTATAACACACAAACAGACAGTTTCACTTCTAGCTGAGGTCCTGCACCTCTGACCCTATAGTAGTCACTTTGTGTTCTACAGATAATTCCCCTCCCTGAATTTCCAGCAGACAGTTCCCATTTCACAAATTCACAGACTCATGGCCAAGAGGTATCAAGCCAAGAAAATCTGTTTTCAACTTTGGCAAGACCTGTTCTGCACATGGATGTACAAACAACTGCAGACCAGAGAAAACGGTGGTATAGGCCCATGCTCCCTCTCCTCTGCCATGCCTCAAAGCTCCCACAGGTGCTACAGCTGTATTGTGAGCTCATGTGCAAATACTGTGGACATGAGACAAGCTGAACTCTGCAGACCAACATACCCTTGAATGCACCCATGCAAACCCCAGTGAAGTGCAAAATCTGAAGGGGAAAACAAAAGAATGAGTTTGTGATCACTGGAAAGGTAATTTATCACTTTGAAATAGTAATTCTTTATAAAAGCTCTGGAGTAAAAAGTTAAAATAAAAAAAAAAAAGGATAATGAGAAACAAAATAAACAGAAAACCTGAGACACACATCTCAAAGATACAGTTTGTAAATCCTACTGAAATTTAGGCATGTAAGTGGGAGATAGACATTTGAGAATTTGGCCTTATTGCAGAAATAAGTCTTATTTGATGTATCTTATTTGAAAAAACCAAAACAAGATAAAACAAAGTAGCCTCTGCAAACACACTCAAGTGCTACGAAGTTTTCCTATTCCAAATACAAATTCTGTCTCTCTCTGTAGCCTATCACACAGAAGGCCTAATTCGTAAGGTGCTCCTCTCTATTTTCTCATAACAGCATTTTTAAGGGATCATCAAGTTCATTCAAATTTTATGGCCTACAACAGGCATCTAGAAATGCACATGTATTTTTAGATTTTCTCCCAAATGGTCTCCTGGTCTCCAGGACAATTCAAAGGGCACTCTATCTAGTCTGCTCAGTAACTGTCAATTCTATAAGGAACACTTTGTAGCACATATGCACGCTGCCTTTCATACTTCTAACCAGATGTTTTTAAGCATGTCAAACACTTTTTGTACATTTCCTATTTTTATGGATAAAGGTTTTGAAAAATTTTATCTGTACATTTCCAACACTTTCACAAGAGTCCCTGTGCAAAGCTAGCAGAGCTCAATCTTCACAAAACCAAAGATATAGGTATACTACATACCAGAGTCAGTGATCTTACAGGATACTAAATATAGCTCTTTCAGGTTCCGGCCTTCTTTGGCAATCACTTCCACACATCTGGAAGACACATATAGTAAAATCACAGTTAAAAGACAATAGATAATTTTTAAATAGCGAGAGCACAATCCACAAGTGTAAGGTACTGTATCTCAATTTCTTCATTTTGTGAATTGTTCCATACAATTCACTGAAAATGCATACGGCTACATGTATACATTAGAGAAAAATATTATTTTACATTGACTGCTTTTATAGGAATATTTCCAGAAGTCTTTGACTATGTGAGTTGCTTGAAATATATACAGGCAAATCCTTTGGAAAATAATACAAATGTGAATTTCCATTTCTTTATTATTGTGTAATTTTGAAAAGTTTCTATTGCAAGATTTAAGCTTTGAGAGTTCTTCAAGGGAGGAACTATAAATGCACTGTAATGAGGAGAAAAGATAAGAAAACATAATTTTAAATTCATGTTTGTATTTCTTCAGTGATTATTGCAGAAGTCAGCATTCATCAGGTCATGAAATGCTACATGCCATTGGTGTTCCAATATGTTGTTAGAGAAGCTTGTATAGATGAGAAGACAGGTCATTTGTTTGCCTTGTCACAACTATGATGAATTTGCAATGAAACACATCAGTTTTTTTCTGTTAATCTCCTTGTTTGATTTCTTGTAAGCAAGAAAATTAATATGAAAACTAACATTGTCTTGTAAAATAGTTTATTATATACTTATGACCAAGTCTATATTAATGTTATGTTTACAACTGCATTGTTTACAGTATCACTCAAAAATACAGTTCATAAAATACATTTTCAATCCCACTGATGTAAAATGCACCACTGTTCATTCGATCAGCTACCATGACTATTGTGCTATTCTCTACATAGAGAATTTTTTAAAGTGTATTTTATAGGATAAATCATAAGAATTTCTTCTGATCAGATATATTCCTCTTTAATTTTCAGATCAATTACCCAATCACCTACTCTGCCTCTTAAATCAACCATCCTACAGTAGACAAAATTAAATTACTTGCCAATTTTGAAAAAAACAGGTATTGCTGAGTTTGTCATAACTTTTGGAAAATACACATAAATTCTCAGGGACCTTTTTCCTCCACTTACCACCACCAATAGATTATCTCCCAATCTGATTTACCTGTTCATGCTGCCAATTTTAGATTTTAAAAGCAACCACCTAATTCTTATAGCTTACAATAACACAGTAACTGAATGATAGCCTTTCATATCTATTTTCCTTATCTATGCTTCCCTCTTCTAAAATCTAGAATGAAATTTCACTACTATTAATAAAACAGCATGCCTCTGACAGAGTACCTTAATCATAGTTCTTTTACCACCATTACAAATCTGCAACACTTGAAAACTGTCAAACCCTAATCTTTGGAAAATTTTTTCAATACTTGCCATTGGGAAAGGTTGTCTTATGTTCTTTTATGAATACACAAGGAAAGGAGAGAAATATTTAACATGGTAACCCCTGACATGGAAGAAAAACAGGGTAAACGTCCAGATTCTATACTTGTTTAAACTCGCAACTTCTCTGCTACGAAAATTAGCAAGCATGACAGTTAGTTTTCTTGTTGAAGTTACACCAGGACTATGCTTTTTAATATAAACTAACCTCAGAATTACACAATTTCATCAGGTTATTTTCCTAAAAAACAGGTAAGATTTAGAGCATTAAACACATTCTATGTATGTGAAAAACTACTTCTGTTCCTGTAAGACATTATTTTGAAGAAGATACTCATCTTTGTTAACTGGCTTATGAAGATCAACTAGGCCATGAGAAAGACTTTTTATTATTTATTCCAGAAAAATACTTCCTAATAATTATTTTACTGGTAATATGCATAAATAGAAAATCAGTATCCTGTATTTTATTAGACAGTATGCTCATTAGACATTTCAGCAAATAAGACATAATTGAAAAGTGAATGGACATTACAGCTAAAAGAAGCTTTTATTAATTCTTATTGCATATATCATTTAGCACAGTACTGAGATCATGAAACACTTCTCGCCTTGGATAAAAATTCTGACCCTAGAAAAAATATTTTGAAAATTTTATCTAATGACTCTACAAGTTTTCAAATTATTTCTGATCATTTTTACTCACTGAGAGACAATTAATTGATCAAAAAATACAATATAACAATCACTGTCTAACAATACCACCACAAGACAGTCAAGATGACATAAAAGACTACCTAATTTTCCGTACAACTTCAGTTACACAAATTTTCAGAGTCAATTTTGTATTATCTGCACATAGACATATCTGCATGTGCATTCTTCAGAATCCTTGTATACTCAGGATGTTGGCCATTCTCTGGCTCCAAACAAAATCTGTTCAGCTGTGAAGAAAGGAAGTTGTAGCTTCTCTCCCGCTGCAGTAAGGGTGTCAGTATATATATATATATAAGCTTGTTTTAACAAAGAGTGCTAGAAACACAGTGTTTGAGAAGGAATTTTAGATGCAGTCAGTCACTTTATTCCAGGAGCAAAAGACAAAAGTATTTGCCTGTGTGGCCTTTATAATTACATCCTTTAATCCTTCCAGATAGCGCCAGCTTTACGGGTTAAAGTTTTTTCAAGTGGCTTGAGTGACTCCAATCCTGTTCTTAGTGACATCTTGGACTCTAAATGAAATACTGTTCACTTTCTCCTAATGGGAAAAGAAAATCTTCACAGTTTTTTGCTATTTCCATTAAAAAGAAAAAGGCAAAAAATGTAGCTTTTACTGCCTCATTTCTTTTTTTTTTTTTTTTTTTTAAAATAGTAACGTCACTTGACATCGAAAAGAGTGAGATAATGACACCTCTAGTTTGGACAAGAAAAAATTTAAATATAGCTGAAATAATGAATTATAATTTTTTGTCTGCCTTCTATAACTTGCATAAGTCAATCTAATTTCAGGTTTAATTTCTATTATCACTTCTATATATCATCACTATGTAAATTAACTTGTAGAGACAGAAAAAACATTTTATATGGCCTCATTAGCCTCTGCTCTGCAGAGGGTCACAGAATACATAATTGCTAGTAACAACTGATTTTTTTAAAACATAAGGAAAAATAAGAGTAGTTGTGTATTTATTACTTTTACCTTTTAATCTTTGTTATGCATGACAGCAAAGAAAAAGGTTAAATGAGCAAAATTAAATTAACCTTTTCTAGAAAGCAAGGATCAAGTCGTGTTAATTCTGTTGCAGTAATCCATCAAAATTATAGATTATTGCCATATTTATCTTTAGACGTCTTTATATTTACAATGTTGCTGAATTAGACAATAAAAAACCCTAAACTTAAACACATCAGCATAATACTGGTAAGTAAGAGGAGCAAAGTTATTACTTAAAGCAGTAGCAAATGACAAAAGTAAGCAAAACAGATAATTGAGCCCCCCAAAACTTGGGGACTAACCCCTATTTATCAGGGAGCTAACGTGATGCCTCTTGGACATGGTAACAACAGCTGTGTGTCAAGGCAGAGAGATCTTTTTAAATCTCTTAACCTAAGGTTACTGAACAGACTTCTATCAGCTCATCCTACTAATTTTAATAACAAAAAGACAGGCAATATCTAGATGAAGTAGTGAAAGTTACAGGGACACAGATATTTCTTTTATATTTTTCCTCCAAATATATCAAAATATAAACATTCTTCCCAGAAGAAAAGTAATTTTCACACTCAAAGTAACTTACTACCAAAATGAGACAGGAGTTCACTAGCCAAGGAATAAAGAAATAAGACTACAATTAGAGCTTTGATGATATACAAGTCTGGATCAGAGCTGGCCAAAGCTAAAATCTCTTCACTTCTTACTTTGCAGATGAGTATTATTTAGAATCATGTAAAACATGAAAATATCAAAACAGAGAACATGAAATACTTATTTTAGGAAGAAACTGCTTATTCATTAAACCTGAAAATATTATCTAACAAATTCTTATGCCAAGCTTTCCCTAGATCTACTCAATATTTTATGAATGCTGTTCTCTGATAGACTGATATGCAATTCAGTTTTATGGCATTTGATTCTAAAAGTAAGACATTATTATCACACACTATGCAATTTACAGTGCAATCAGGAGCAGCATAAGGCAAAGAGCAGAAATTGATTGCACATAAACATGCCAATCAGAAACCAAGAATATAAGTAAACACATACCTACCTACTGTTAAACCAGTTAAAGACCACAGATATTTATAAGACAACTAGGGCTCACTCAGCACTGTGATGTTGAACACATCAACATCCCAAAGTTCATTATGTTCAGAGATTAACAAACCTGAGACTGCCTCTTACTGTTATAATTTCTAAAAATGTCTTCCTACCTGAAAAGGTAAACAAATCTCAAGAAGAAAAGGATATAACTGTAACGTTGCTAAAATTCCAATTAATATCAGGAAAAAGCTCTCACTCTGGATTACCGAACAATGGAAATTTGTCTACTAACATGTACTTGCATATATTCTTCCCACCTGGTCTGTATACACGACCAAAAAAATTACTTAAGTGTACAAATATTTACTGGTATAAAGGTTCTCTGCAAACAAGTCTCTTCTTCAAAAGTAACAAAACAGCACGACTGAGACAACTTCAAATTTAGGGTCATCATCTTGACGGCTCCTGCATATAAAGCTGTGCAATAAATTCACAAAGTCAAGGTTTCTGACTTTCCATGATGTAATGCAAAATGTAAGAGCTTAAAAATAATTTTTAAAAATGACAACTTAGAAAATAAGTCATTCAAAACCCTGTAATTTTCTTCCCTTAGCCAACTGATCCCTACCTTCTTTGACTTAAATGAAAGGTTAAGGTTAATGAATTAAACTGTGCAAGCTTCTACCTGTAAGAAAAGATACAAAAGATCCTTGAGTTATGGCAAATAATTGTCTTTTCTATATATACACACAGCTTTTATGTTTTTTGGTCTAATTCTAAAAACATTGGAAAATCATAATTGTGACAACCAAAAGGAACTAATGAGAAAATATGACTACAGTATTTGTGGTGTAAGTGGTCCTGGGAGACCCTGTTACAGTCTGAGATGCTCTTTAGCCCTGACTGAAGCTAATTGGAGTTGCCATATACTGGTTAAGAGATCACAATTTGAGGGAATGAGTTTCACTCACCGTGGAGGTGTAAAAAACCCCAAACATTAACACACTGCCTTGGTAAGATTCAAAATAAACATCAGACTGTTTACATGGCTTCTTTGCATTTGACTGGCATACATTTGTCTCTAAGCAGTGAACACCTGACCATCCTTTAAAACATAACCAAGACCACTACTGGGAACCAAAAGAGAGCTTGGAAGGAACAAGACTAAAATATACAAGGGAAAACCAGAAACCTTTCACATAGAAATACATGGAGCTCCTCAAAAAATCAGTGTTTCAAAGGTTAAATTTGGGAAGAAAACAGTAGCTGTGTATAAAGTGATACTGTCATTGGTTTTGATGACTTAAAACATTCCTATGGAAGGCAATAATGTAATATAATAACCAAGTATCTCCCATAACAAAACCAAACCTCTTACCACAGCAGCACATACAGAATCTTAAGAAGTTGATATAATCTGAGGCCTTCTGCACTCAGAAGGAATAATTTGAAGCCTAAATATGAAAGGACTAACATTCTACTGAGAGATCTATAAATCCTCATAAAACCTCATAACAATAAATGATGGAACTTCACACGCTGATGGATACATATGCTTGGTTCAGGATTCTCTTTTACTGATCACTTTATTTACATTGTTGTGTATGGAAGGGTTAAAAGATGGAATTTTGGCCCGTGGATGAACACCGAGTAAGAAGTAGATAACTAAAAAACGCAGTCAGCACAGGGAACAGATAGTTTATTGTCTATTGTTTGAAATCCCGACTACGGGGATAAGAAAGCAGAGCAATGTTAGGAGAGGTAATACGTGCAATAATGGAGGAATACAAGGCACCACACATAATTTTGCTTACCTTGCAAAAGTCCTGCTATTGGTTAGAGCATAGTGGACATGACTGATGCATTATGGTAATTTGCCATGCGCACAGAGCCCATGAACCAATAGAAGGGATGGCTATGGCACGTGCAGCGCGCCTGGCCAGTGGGCGCAGGTGTCATAGGCTCCCTATGTTACAATTGAGGCATGTTTTGGCACTCATCAGCTGCAAGCATTGACACCTATTCCTCCACAAATGTATAAAATACTGGGGTTTTCCGAAGAGCAGTGGGCTGGTGTACGGCAAGATCACTGTTGCCTCCATGGGGATGCTCACATAAAGGTGGTACCTACCAACTGCTGGACTGGGCTTGCGGTGCAAGACGACCAAGAATATAAAGACTGTACGGATGGTTCATCATCTTCTTTACAGTCCTTAGGTCGGTATATTAATAGGGTTTTTTGCTTTATAAAATACCCTTAGCGTAACACGTGTGGAGTTAATAAAATCCTTACTTTTTCCCTTATAGTCAGTGTGTGTGTGTTTACCTCTCGGAAATCCTCGAAACCAACCTAAAACAATTATGAACAACATATCTCTTCCAATGTATTTGTTTTCTAATACTTTATGCTAATAAAAGGTATGATTTTTACTTGTCTTTCAGTTAATTTGGCACACAGTTTTTACTGCCATTTTAACATTCCAATCACATTCAAAATATGTATTTTAAAATTGTTTTTAATTTGAACACTAAGAACTGCATCTGTAAGAAACAATATAAATCACAGAGCCCGCAAAACAAGCTAGGACTTTCAAGCAAAAGCACAAACTGAATTTGAAAAGCACTTTTTGTCTGGAGCCAATATGCAAAGTGTCACTAGTTATACAAGTTAACAGCAATTATCTTAAGGCAGTCATTAAGTTCTGATTAGCAGTAATGTATTCTTCAGAAAATCAATGTAATTTAAAATTAGGTTTACCAAACAGTTTTGCCACTTACAGCACAGGAAAATAGATAAGCTTTTTTTCACACTGGAACTCACAAACTACAGAGGTAAGAGCAGACAAGTCCCATGGTGTCTGCTTGTGCTCTGAGCTAGTCAGATGCAAGCAAACTCCAGTCAGAAAACTACACAAATAAATTGATCAGCACTGTGCTTATGCTATTACGCCTGGTCCTTCAGCAATAATATCTATTTTCAAATACTTATTAGTAGTCTTATCTAAAATTTAATGCCTTATAATTCCTGTTACCTTGACTGCATCTAAATCCAGCAAGCAATTAAGCCAAGAAAGGAGAGATTTAGCAAATTATTTAATTCTACTATCTGACATTTACATGTAGTAGTATTCCAGGTGGCCTTTGGTTCTTTTCAGACTTGGAGGAACTAGATACCATAATGGATTTAATGGAAATAAACAATTATGAAAAATAATTTTATTCTAAAACCTTCATGGATCTGATTTTCCCCAGCTAATCATACTAAAGTCCATCAGAAAATTAAACAGTATCTCTTCTTTTTTAAGAACTTCTAAATATTTTGGAATTCAGATTTGAGATGAAAAAAAACATTTGATACAGCACTTCAAATACAGTTTCTTAAATCTATTGTGGCAATTTGTCTACTGTCGTAAGCAAAAACAAGGAGCTGTTACTACCAGCAAGCCAATGAGCATTTCTTAGCAAGCACTATGTTTTGGATTGTACAAACAAATAAAGACTTGCTTCCTGAACTGTTTCAGTTGTGCCTTTGCACTGGAAAACTGGTAAAGTACTTGCTTTAGAGTTACGGAACAGCTGGATTACTTTGCTTTATTAGGGTGCTGGTGTAGAAAAGGAGTTGTTTACATACATGTTGCTTCTTCACTCAGTTAATGTGATGATGGCTTTTCTCAAGACAAGCGTCAAGGTAACTATCATAATGTTATCTACTAGCAAATGCAAAATGTACAGATTTAAAAAATAATGACAGCACAGTAGCTACAGACAGGATCAGGAGTTAGCAAATTGTAGATTTTATTTCTACGCACATAAGCTAATCCTTGCAAATTCAAACAAGATACTTGATGTCCCACTGCCTCATTTTAATTTTCAGAAAGTGTACTGCAGTGTACAGAGAGGATATAGTGACACTCAGATGCTGAATGTGTGTTCTGGCTGAATCTTTAGTTGAAATGATTAGGAACTGATGCTGCACATGGAAAGAAGTTCAGAGAGAGACCACCATACATGCTGCAATTTCAGAGGAGTGCAAAGGAGATGAGACATTCAAAAGGAAAGCCCGAAGTATTGCTATAACTCTCTCTCCTGGTACAAATCACAAGGGCATACAATGGCACAGCTGCACCATTACTTGCATGGAAAGACTGGGCTTTGAGCAGGGGTAGCTTTACTTCTTCTCGGCCTTTTAGAGATTATATTTACATGCTTCAGGCCTCAAGATTTTTCCTGGTGTTACAGTGGCCTCAGTTTTGATAGACTTTGGGTTTTTTTTAAAGTAGTCTTGTGCCATTCCATTAAGGTATAGTATATAGAGTAAGAGTATTCATAATTCATTTGTTTTTATTGTATGCAAAATAGCTGCCTTTCCTCAAAAAAAGCTTCCAAGTTTAATAGTAAAAATAAGAAATGGGAACTCTAACTTCACAAAAATGTTCTTTAGACTGTCTTTTTAGAATGCTAGGATAAACTTTAAAATAATTCCATAAAAATGAAAACACTTCACCTGGTATTTTGAAAATAAAATATTCAGTGTTTATACATCTCTGTACTTCCTGATCTCAACAAGGACAGCACATATATGAAAGAAGATTTCACCACATTTGCTGTTTGATTTTCATATCATGTAGGCTGACATACACCTCACTGAGCTTTGCACATAGGCAGCTAAAGTACTTTATTGAGATTTACTCTTTCAATCTCCTTTGCATCACTTACTTTTTTTCTAATCCAGATAAAACCCTAACCTCTACCAGCTATTCTTTTACATATACCTTTAAAGACTATCGTTTCTTGAAATGACAGTGCAGATCATGGTCAATGGGTGATGTGGACTGAGGATGGACTTCATCAAGGGTTTCTCCCACTAACTTGAAGAAAACTACAAAACCTCTGCCTCAGTTTCTCCTTTCCAAAATAGAAACACATTCTATAAATCTATTTTTTATTGTGTTGTAAACAGAGGTGATTAAGTATTGGTAAAGGCTCGGTTCTGTGAAAACAAAAAATCCCTATAAAAGTTTGAAAAATATTCTCAATCCTATTCCTGGGAGCAGTAGTATTGCTAAGAGTTATCATGATCTAAATTTATGTGAGATGAACAAGGTTTACAGTAATCTCTTTCATTTAATAGTAAAAACCAGTAAAGTCTTTGACAGGACATAAGGAAGCTTTCTGCAAAACAGTCCTATCATCAAATCTGATCTTTCTCCTCTACTGCTGAACGACATTCAAGTTGGTAGAGAATTTCTGCTTATATAAAATGATGATAGAGCACAAAAAGAGCCAAGATAATCAAAGAGGAAAAAAATAAAATCCAGTACTCATCATAATTCACATATCATTGGAATTGATTTGGGGTCCAATTCTCTTTACAAATTAGAGCAAGTTGGTAGATCTGTTACATTAATTTAATGCTGCTGATGTTAGTAAAACTGATGAAAGAAAAAATCAAGCTCAATGCATTTTTGGACAAATGGTATGAAGAAGAGAGACTAAAGAATGTGAGCAATAACTGAATTCTACAGTTCTCAGGCAAGGCCAATACACTAATGTCTCACCCAAAGGATAGCATCACAGCAAAGCTTGTATGCGAAAATCGGTATATTTCATACATCATATGTTACCAGAAATTTTAGCATACAAATTTTAGATGAGAAAAAAACCTCCATGCTTACTAAAAACTTAAAAGTCTTGATTTGCCATGAAGTACTATATAAATCTTGATAAGAATGCCAAGGTTCTTAGAAACTTCACTTTAATCTAGAGAGAATGCACTGACATAGCAATGACTTCAAAAAAAAATGCTTAAAGGCAAATTTCAGAACCTCTTCATGAAATGATTATGAATTCCTTTCCATAAGGCTGTCTGGCTAGTATTTCTATTACTGGTACACTGCTTGGAGAAAGCAACAAAAAAACCCTTGATGGTACTGTCTGTGCTTTGTATGAAGTAAAATTGCCACCTTTTAACTCAGACAAGATACTAGCAAAACTATCTCTTAGAAAGAGCAGTATTTCTTTGTGTGTCATAATCTTAGTAGATTGCCAATTATATTCTGTAAATACAGATTTTAATACCACCTAATAATGTATGAACTTCACCTAGTATTATTCAATTCTTAAAAGGACTTAATAGAATAACTTTTCATGTAATCTTACTGGCAAATGATCTGGCTAGACAGAATACTAGGATATACTGTGCCCTTCTAAACTGTAGTGAGAAAACATGGTTGTTTTCAGTAGCTGGAAAATTCATAACTGAGCAAGTACAAACACAATGAAGGAGACATTTGTTTGTATCCCTGATTTAATGTATCACCAAAAAATCAAACAGAATATTAGTCTAAATTGGTGTTGTAGGTAAAAACAGAAAAGTTTCAATGGGTAGATTAATTCATAGTTAAAATCTGTAAACTAAAACTAAACTTTAAGAGATACTATACCTAAATCATGGACTTGCATTTTTACACAGCACATATGTCATTCGTAAAAAAATAGCTTTATTAACTGAGCCTGAAGGCTGATCCCTGTAACCACTTCGAATCTCACAGAAAATGCAGTTTCCCAGTTATGCAGCAACAGAAACAATTTTTGGCACCTTGAACATCTTTGCAGAATTCAGAAGTCCAAAAGCACAAGAAGACTATAAATTAGCTTTATATAATGTGATGACAGATGTTTTAGACAGTAAAATATAAGTGAAGAAACTTTTTTCAGTCTCTCCTGTCTTAGGGTCCCCTGAGTCTTGCTGAGATGGTTCTGATTATGTTAGAGCATTAAGCATGCTAGTAATTATTTATATTTCGTGTATCATAGCATTTTTTACATTCTTGTAAAAGAAACATCACTTAATGTCTTCTGCCTGCACTTGTAGCTGTGGAAGTGTCTCATTGGCTCCCCCAAAAGCTATGTAGTTAAAATGTCCAAAACAAGAGAAAAAAACCTTAAGAACAAGTGGAAGGATTTTGACTGAAATTTTATGAGTTCAGTAATTTTTTCTTCCTACTCTATCAGAACCTTTTAACAAACCATCACACCAACATTTAACATAATCTTCTAGCTGAGTTTCTCTGTTCATTGATGTAAATATCCTAAATCTTGACAGTCTATAGTTTAGATGTCTTTCTGGCAAGCCTCAGCTAACTTTGCACTGAAACAGAACAGAAATAGTCATCTAATTCCTTAATAGCATCTCAGCTATGACAGTGATTATGATGTTCTATGGCAAGACAATCAGAAACAGCTTCAAATGATTTCTTAAATTGATCCAACTGGACCCACAAGGGTGCAACTGTCTAAACCATTAGAAATTATGTAGTCAATTGAAATCTACATATTGAAAAAGCCAAGGAAAATTCCATGGGTTGTATTTTTGCCTCTCTGGAGAATTCAGGCAAGAATTTTGTGATGTATTCATAAATCATTATATGTAGCTATCATTTCACAGAATTTTTAATAAACCATTATTAATAAAATATAAAAAATCTATGAAATCACTTAACTGCAGATCTGTCTTTCCCTACTTTCCTGTAGTAATATACTTAAATTAGCATTAGAGCAAGTCACATTTATTTCATTCACAACTTTAAGGATATACCTTTTCATTCTAAATATATTGCATTGAAGTAATAAGCATTGCTGATGGTTGAAGCTTTCCAAGGACAGGACAGTGTTACTACATTAGTCTTAGCTCTAAAACTTGGCAGTCACTTCAACCAGGTCAAACAGACTTGGAATTGCCAGTCTCTCTGTGTAAGAAGTCATTTCTGCATAAAAGTAACACAGGCACATTTCTTCACTCACCAGGTAAGATGGGGCAAAAGCAAAGTAACTAGTGTGTAGCTTGATAGAAACAGTGGGGGGGGGGGGCAGGAAAATGTTACATATTTTCCATATGTGCAACTTTGAGAAATTACAGAAGGAATAGTACTAAGAAGACAAAAGCTCACTTTGCACATTAATTTCCAGACAGTGAAGCAACCCAGACAGCAGAAGCATGCTGATGGTCAGCTGGAGCAAACGTCCACCATTCAACACAATTTTCAAGTTATTAAGAAATTAATTCAAAGCAGGTACTGTTTGCCAAAGTTGTTCTGACATCTATTGTGTTCAGAATTTCTGTGGCTGCCACCGCATTTGTTGTACCTCATTAGAAAAACTGGAAGAAGAAATCTCTAAAACAACATAAGCACATTCTGTACTTCAAGAATAAATACTGTGTCAGAGGACACCTTGTTTTCAGTAGCATCCACTGTGTACTAAGATATTCACAGGTTATACTGACAAAGAGAATTGGAAAAGATTATGCTCTCACTCTCTTAGTTCTGATTAAATTACTAGTTTTCAAGGTTCACATGAAGCCTCAATTAATTCCCAGATTACTGGCAGAACACAAAGGAGTTTGTTACTCATTGCTAGACATAGTCTAGTAACATATTATAAATTCAGAAAGTCATCTGGATAACAGCTTTCTCTACATTCTTACTAACCTGCCTGTACCTAAGATAGACACAGGTAAATTTGAATTTCTATTTGTCTTTAGAGGCCCACATTTACAGGAGGCCTGAAAACTTATTTTCTAAGTGCAGGACTGGAATTCCATTAGGACGTGAATGGGCAACGAAGGCAATTCACAAAGCATAGGCAATGTGTTCACATTGGATTGAAAGATGAGTTTCTACCTGTTGCTCCAATTTCATTTTCTGTCTGGTACTTGTTATTTTCAGCATCAAGTACATAGGATGAGTCTGGCTTAGAGAGTGATTCTCCCCATGGAAGAAAAATCACATTCCTCCATAAATCATAAATGCAAAATTCTTTGCTGTGGCAAGTAGTTTTGAATCTGTAACTCCAGGTATAGATTCCCTGCGATGTGGCCAGAAACAGTACTAGGCCTTCAAATTGGCTTGATGACAGGTTAATTACCTCCACTACTGGTTACTTCAAAGTGTTGACAAGATCTTAAAATATTTCCTTTACTAACTATCATCATATGTGCTCATGGAGATGTGCGTCAGATAATGTTGGTCTCAGACATACCAGGAAACATGCAGGTAGTGATATGGCAGGCTAAATCTGTTGCTTGGAGCCATGAATGGAATGAATTAGTATTATTTAACCGCTTGAAGATATGATATCAGTTTCTTCTAAAACAAATAAACAACTACCAAATTGTGCCACAAAAAGCAGAGCCAGACTCTTCATATTCACATCCTAGCCAGTTGTCACACAATTGCATTTATGAAGGTTTCAGTAAGGCAGCTCCATTAATAAGTGGAATACTAATGCCTTTTTTGATTTCAGTGACTTTGGGTTTAATCCTAGATTTAGAAAAGAGTTCACTTATTTCCTTCTGGCATCAGGATGAATTCTTCACATATGTGGCTAAACTTCTGTTCAGCATGTCTACCGGTTTTGTTGAGAAAATGACAGTAGCTCTGCTTATTTCTCTCGTAGCAGAACCAAGGGGAGTAGCAGTAAGTAGAGCTCATATGCCTTGAGATCTTTCTCTTCCATTGATTTTAATGTGATCACCCTCTCCTGTTTGACTTGTTTGTGTGGCTCTGGCAGAATTAATCACTGTGTCCTAGGCACCTCAAGATATGATTTTGTTGTTCATCATGATGAAATAAGGTCTGAGCACCTTCAAGCTAACTCCATCCATTCTAATCTACTAAATAAAATTTTCCTACTCTGTGATGGGGTTTGGGACAGCAATGTGACTTAACCTAGATCAGTGTGAAATAATGTTTCTATGCTAAGTGGAGCAACCAGTTGAAGTAACAGATCATGAAGAGTACAGGTTACATGTCACAGGAAAACCAACATCATATCCTTCCCTGAGATTACATAAATCTCTTATAGACCCAGACAGACTAACAGAATCTATAACTTGGGCTGTCACCAGTCATGTTTTTCAGTCCAGCAGGTTCCTAATCTAATATGTGGTCAAACAAGATGGTGACCATCATAGGTACAAAGCCAGATAAAGCATTTGTATCCACACCTGTATTGGTTTTATCTGGCAAGGTTTTGGTAGCAGGGGGGGTTACAGGGGTGGCTCCTGTAAGAAGCTGCTGGAAGCTTCCCCTGTGTTCGAGAGAGAGCGAGCCCATACCAGCCGGCTCTAAGACGGACCCGCCGCCGGCCAAGGCCGAGCCAATCAGTGATTGTGGTAACACCTCTGTGATAACATTTTTAAGAAGGAAAAAAAAGTTGGGACGGGGAGAAAACAGCCACTGGAGAGAGGAGTGAGAACATGTAAGAGAAACAACCCTGCGGACACCAAGATCAGTGAAGAAGGAGGGGGAGGAGATGCTCCAGGCACCAGAGCGAAGATTCCCCTGCAGCCCGTGGGGAAGACCCTGGTTCAGGGTCTGGCTGTCCCCCTGCAGTCCAGGGAGGTCCATGGTGGAGCAGATATCCACCTGCAGCCCGTGGAGGACCCCACGCCGGAGCAGGTGGGTTCCCGAAGGAGGCTGTGACCCCGTGGGAACCCTGCGCTGGAGCAGGCTCCTGGCAGGACCTGCGGATCTGTGGAGAGAGGAGCCCACGGAGCAGGTTTTCTGGCAGGACTTGTGACCCTGTGGGGGACCCATGCTGGAGCAATGTGCTCCTGAAGGACTGCACACCGTGGAAAGGACCCATGCTGGAGCAGTTCATGAAGAACTGCAGCCCGTGGGAATGGCCCACGTTGGAGAAAGTTCGTGGAGGACTGTCTCCCATGGGTGGGACCCCACGCTGGAGCAGGGGAAGAGTGTGATGAGCCCTCACCCTGAGGAGGTGAAGCAGCAGAAAATAACATGTGATGACCGTAAACCCCATCCCTGTCCCCCTTGTGCCGCTGGGGGGGCTTGGTGGAGAAATCCGGGAGTGAAGTTGTGCCCAGGAAGAAGGGAGGGGTGGAGGGAAGGTGTTCTGAGATTTCGTTTTATTTCTCATTTACCTTACTTTGGCTGATTTGTAATAAATTGAGCTAATTTTCCCTAAGCTGAGTCTGTTTCGCCCGTGATGGTAATTAGTGAATGATCTCTCCTGTCCTTATCTCGACCCGCAAGCTTTTGTTATATTTTTCGCTCCCCTGTCCAGCTGAGGATGGGGGAGTGATAGAACGGCTTTGGTGGGCACCTGGCGTCCAGCCAGGGTCAACCCATCACAACACCTTTAATTTGTAATGCATTCACCACGAAATTCAGTCTATACCTGCACCTTGTAAAGAAGCTTCTGAAATATTTGTGTCTTACAAATATGTTGCTTACATATTTGAATTTTACAAAGTAAGATTTTCTGACCTTTCAAAACTGCAAATAGTGCAGAATGTGACTGACTCCTAACAGAATTTTCCTAATAGACTTCTCTTGATTCCTGGCTACAGTTTGTATTTTCACTTAAAAATTTACTATTGATGAATCGTGGCTTATAAAGAATCTCTCCCTTTCTATGATACAGTTATAAGCAGAGGGACATACTCACATTAAGAACACTGGCTCAGTAAGCTACAAGAAGGAAAAGATCTTTGAATCAGGTATTTATATTTCAATTGAATTACCTCCAGATGAGGGTTAACTTGTTAGATATTTCTGATAACATTAAAGAGTCAGCTACTATCACTGCAGCATCAAGACCTCTGAACTGTGTATTTAAATATACTATTACACATTTAAGTGTATAAGTAGATAGAAATAGTTAGATGGAAATAATAATGACAGTTTGCTGTCATTGTGATCTCCTTTAATGTGAAGTTTTTCAGGTAAAGATTTTTGTATGTACTATAAATATTTCAAGGTTGAAATGTTAGGCCTTCAAAGATATATTTAAAAATATTTTAATGCATTAATATTTGTAATTAGTAACATCGATGAAAATATAACATATACAGTTATCTGCATATTTTTCTATAGTTCTATTAATGTAGGATTTTCCAGGGTTTTTTGGTATAAGAATATGAAAACAATGCTAATGATATTACAGTAGCATATTGTGTGCAGATACACTGGAGAGAGGGAAAGGTTTTACAGGATCTAGTTCCACCCCTTACTATCACACCCAAACAAAGCACTGCCAACCTGTGTATATAAATTAGACATATATAATGTGAATATAAACCAGTTCATAAAACAATGCTCATTTTCTCCTAAGGAGAAACCCCACAAGTGTGAATACAAATTTCTTCATGTCAGGGATGGATATGGTTGCAGTCATACTCTGACTACAGCACAAAGAGCTGCAACTAATATCCAAGTTGACAAGACGTGCTTTTTGTAGCACTCCTCCTATCATACATAAGAAATAATAAGTTTCAAAAGTATATGCCTTTCAGTGACTCTGAGGCATTCTATAGGATTTTATAATTATTAGAGACAGTGTGAATCTTCTGTCCATAGAATTCCTTGATTTCAAATCCAGATAATTAGCTAATATCAATTAGTTAAAAGTCAGTGCTTAAAAAAAGGTAGTCCCTCTTCTGAAATGAATTTTAATTAATCTTATTTTGGATATAAACAACAGTTATTAATGGGTAATAATATTTAGAACAATAGCGTTTCAGTGAAATGGATGCAACATAAAGGCATCCTAAAATAATCCATAAACCTTTATTACTGTAATATGCTGTTAGAACAACAATCCACAATCTTTAGTATCATGATGTAAGAAACTGAAATCGTGCTAAACATATGCAAGTGAGAGAGATATCTAACTTATATTCAGGTACCTCTTCAACTGAATCCAGATTTGAAGACTTTTCTGTCCTTTAATAACTTATTAGTGTAGGAATAAAGAAACAGCCATAATTCTTGCCCATCAGCTATGACAACTATCACCAACTCCTGATACATTATCCTGAACCATTTTTACTCTCCTTCAGTATGAGAAATTATGAAACAAAGGTCTGTCCCTGCACAAAATACCACAGTGATTACAGTATCTCAGATCTTGGTTTCTTGTGTTTCTCTCTTGTAGGCAGAAAGAAATTTCCCTTTTCCTCTCACAGCCAGTTTCTTTTTACCAGTGGTAACCTGGTGATTTCTAAAATGTCCCTACTTTCCAGTGTGGCTCATCTTCATGGGAAATGCTTAGACAGAACTAGATAACTTTGCCTTCACTGCCACCCTCTGGGCTCCTTACTTCAAAAATAAGACTATGAGCTTTGGCACAGGGATTTCAGGATGCCTTGACACATACCGTCTTGCATATACTCATTAACAACAGTAGCATCTACTTACACAGCACTTTTCTCCTCTGAAAAGATCTCTGTCAAATGGCTTTACAGATCTATTGGCTGGATTGCAGCACAAATTTGAAACCAAGAACAGTTAGAATGAATTTAATCCCAGAAATTAAGATGATCCTATACTATCTCATAATCTAAATTTTCACATTTTGTGACTGCAGATGAGGACACGTCCTATTGCTAAGAGGTTACCATTTACATTCCTGTTTCAGTTAAAAGTATCAAAAACTCACTGATGAGCAAAGTCCTCAGGGTCTATTTTACATAGTTATACAGTTCCACCAACATAGGTTCCCATACCAAATATGTGCCTATGATGCAGTCTGTCAAACATCCCAGAAGCTTAACTGGTCTGCTTTTTTTCACATAAAAGCAAAGAGGCAATGGTAAAGGAGCCCACACAGATGGGCTGCAACAGAGGAATAGCTCTTGGTATTGAACTCAGTGTCTGTGTCCACTTCTTTCTGTTCTCATAGATAATCATTGCATGCTGTAGCATACTCCCTGACAATGAGGAAGGCAACTAAATCACTGTATATGGGTGGCTATTGTCTGAAATGATTAAGATAGGTTGGCAACTACTCTGAGGAGCTAGGATAGAAACTAGTTATTCTTTTGCCTTCTTCACCACACAGTCTCCCTCCAGTGTCCATTTAAGCATATGTCGACTTACACTCAACATTATTTTCATTTGTACTTACCCAGACTCATTTTGCTTAATGTATGAGATGACAAGTTCACAGCTCAAGTCAAGTTTGAGGGTTACTAAGGATGAAAATAGTGATGTTTGTCAAACACAGTGGAAAAGAATTTTCAGGTTATGTTTGTACAGTTGGAGTATTTGATTTCCCATACAGTTTGGAAAACATCCTTAACCTGGTAGGTCCATTAGAAAAAGAATAATGAAATAAGAATTTATGCCTACATTTGCTTAAAGGAAATGCTAGGAAGACAGGTAAAGTTCACTGTATCTATTGTTACTGCAATCAACTCAAAGAATTAAAACTTTTCCCCCCAGATTCTCAGAGTATTGAAGTCATGGGAAAAAAAAGATGCTTTGCAAACATCCAAGAACTTTTAAAATCTGTTTTGCCTCTTACTGTAACAAAATACAGGACAAAAAGGACAAAGAAAAAGAATATACTCCCTGGCTTTATATATAACATGGTTCTACATTCATTTATGCCTCACATAAAATGATTCAGTTGTGCTCTCAGTGATTTGTGTAAGCCAGCAAAACCTCAGTCATTCAAATAATTCTTTGTAGGCCTCTCAACACAACAAGATCAAGGAAGATGGAAGTGGCCACTAATCTTTAAAAGCACCCAATTTAGGGCCAAAGGCATATAAAGGTTCTTGATAAGCTGTTCTTAAGGATTCTCAAATATTTCAGCAGTGGTCTTTGAAGACAATCATAGTGATGTAATTAACAACTTATTATGATACTTTGTAATCCCCTACAAACTCACACTCAAATACTAGCATATGAAAGAAAAAAAAAAGGGGGGGGGGGGGGGAAGTGGTTTGTTTTCCTATTTCATAGAAAAGGGAAAGAGAGTAGGAGGAGAGATATAATCCATGAAAAGCTTCCAAAACTGCAGACTGAGGTAAATAACACACTGTAATACATTAATCAAGTGACAAGAAAAATAAACAAAAAAGACTAAAATAAGACATCAGGAAAAACTGTATTTCCTAGTACAAAAATAAATGAGCTAGATCAAGTTTTATGTAGGAAAAGAAATTCTCTAAGTTCAAAAAGCATTTAAAGAAAATCATGTTTAAAAGAATACCTTTGGAAACAGTAATATTAAAAATCAAAGATAGAAGTAGACTGTTTTAACATATGTGTTGAATCTACCAGTTAACAGCCCAGATGCTTATACTGCCAAAAAAATGCAAGGGCATAACAGTATTGTAATTACTTAGTATATCCATATATTTCCCAAACATACTGTGAGGCCTAATTAAAGGGTTCAGGGTTCTTTTTAAGAGCTTATACAGGGCAAAAAATAGCTGCTCACAGTTCTGTTCAAGCTCCTTATATTAAGCATAAATGCAAATTAAAAAAACCATATAACAATACAAAGCACCCCCCAAAATACTACACATAATTCCAAGAGAAAAAAAAATTCTTATATCTTTAGGAAATAATGAAAAATGGATTTACAGATCTGACAAAAATTTATTACAAGTTAGATACCTTGAAAATTGAAAACAACAGAGACTTTTTTTATGTTCAATGAAGTTCAAAATAGCTGTTTTAATCTTCTGTGCAATTACAGAAAATTAAGGAAAAAAACTAATACAAGTAATTAACATAACCATCACTGAACAGTAAATAAAAGCAGTTATAATAAGATACACTATGTAATAAATATTGCAGAGGCCTTAATATACTAACAGTCCATAATTTTGGACAGCAGTCCGAGCTGAGTATTAACTTTAACATGTTTGTACACGTGACTACAGCTGCAAACAGATACACAGCTTCCCAAGTAACCCTATGAATAAAAGCCAGATAAATACGTATGATAATACATGTAAATTGAACACTGAATTTTGTTTCTGAAAATGTAAGTTGCTACATAGTAACATGGAAGAATTTGTCAAATGTGACAAGGAGCAAAAAAAAAAGAACACATGCACAAGTGAGATGCAAAATCAAATTTATCTGAAGAATTTTACATGAACTTGCCTTCCTTTGGCATTTATCTACCAGTAAGGGGCAGGCAGACAGGAATGGACACTTTATATTTGAGTTCGAAACTTAGAAAATTGCAGAAAACTGACACATAACAGCATCCTGAGTAGGTTTTTATTGTTGTTCAGTTCAAACATGAGTAAGATTTCCTCCCAGTCCTCCAGAAAGACGTGTCAACACTTCCTGAAGTGCTTCATGCTGACACTAATGTTTCAGAAAACTGTGGCAGCAATCAGTAGTTGTGAAAGCAGCTGAGATTTTGAATCTTAAAACATCTAGCGGAAATGCATGAGATAGGAGAAAATCAGTCCAGCTTTCCAAAATAAGTGGGGAGTTTGATATAAGTGATAGAGGCTGCTACCTGTAGCAGATCAAAGGGCTTCAAGCCATGAATTAGAGGTTGCCTGCTCCATACAGATAACCCTCATGTGGGAGCATGAGCACCCTTTATAATCCTCAGGAAAAGTCAGTAAGAATCAAGATTGCAAATGAACCTCTGCACATTGTGTATCATACATTTAGACATGTGTCAGAGCCAATACTAGTTTACTGCAGAAATAAATACAGGTAATATGATTTCACTGCTACATATGCCTTTCTTAAAATCACAGCCTCTTAATATCAGTTCATTTATTTCAGATATGAAAAATAGATCTTCTTAGCTCTTTCTGCAACAAAAACATCAATGCAATTCCTTTTAAGTGTATTGAAAGCAGATGCTTCAGCTGTCTGGTTTTTATAACCAAGATAAAATATGTCACCTTATGTATAAAAATAGGAATATTTCTAACATTATGGTTATTTGCCATAATGAACTAAATAGAAAGCCTCTTGACAACAGCAGTTTACAGCAGCAAAATTAAGAAGGTAATTCAACATACAATCCCAAATAGGTAAACGCTCTTGAGCCACTTTTCATGAATTTTTAAAATCTTAAAAATATCCTTATATTTAACAGTACCATGGCTATTGTAATAAGCCAGGAGGGATCTTTTGCACTGAAAAGAAGAATTAATAAAACCTCATATAAGTACAAACTGTCTCAAACTGTATTTGAGAATAGGATTGACAACTGGTTTTCATTAGAGGAAGCCGTAGAAAAGAAATTGGGGACTATTGGAGAGATCTATGTTCCTGAGGAGATGCATTTTGCCTGAACCTAGGTATTGAAAACATCTTGTTTTCAGTGTTTCATGGTAAACTATACAAACATCAAATGTTTCAAACAGTTCAGGCTACGTGGGGAAGCATTGTCTGAAAAAAGTGGGGTATCTAGCTACAAATTATACTTTTATATAGTTTTATATAAGTACTACTGAAGATCTACAATTATACCGAGCTTTGTGTTTCAAGTAAGGTAACCAGACCTTCCCCTTTAGTCAGAACACTCCCAGAAAACTAAAAATTACTCCCAACATCTTGTAAAAAATATTTGCAGCAATAGTTTGTCCGATTTTCAGCAAGAAATAGATTTTCCCCTTTATCCTTCTATTTTGCAAGTGTCTTGGATCTAACCATCTAAACTTTTTTTCAGCGTCACAGAAAGAATGGATATGACTCTCACTTTGACTCCTAAACTCAATTCTTGTGCTGTGTTGCATATTCTGATGTGAAGACCATTTGGCATATGATCCAGGGCAGGAAGCATGTCATATGCGTACCTTCGCTCTCTATTTTCTTCCTTTGTTTAAGGGGCTCTTTTAGTTTGATTCCCAACTTTTCTTAATTTCCTTTACCACAAAGGACAACGATGCCTCCAGACAAACACAGTCAGCTCAGGAAGTGTAAGGATAGCAGTTCATAACTGCCACCTATAACCTATAAATCTGGGGTATAGAAATCCATAGGGTACAAAACAAGGTATAAGATGTATCAAGGTACAGTATGTATCAGCACTGATTAACTTTGATACCAGACAAAATGATAACACCTACACAGAAATATGGGACACTATGAAAGTCATCACTGTAATTAACCAATACAATATACATTCAAGCACAATCAGCATCTACATTGCAAATAAAGGACACTTGACCTTCACCTAGAGATCTCAGTCTGTTTAAGAACCATGCTAGAAAAAGGAGGATCCTGGATGAACATCTCCTTCAACCAGGGTTAAAGGTTCCCAAACCTATAAAGAAGTTGAACGCTACGCTTTTACTATTTGGCCATGCCAACAAGTTAAAAACATCCAAAGAGCCAGTGATCCTTTCCAGCTTTTGATCAACACATGACTGAGCCTGCTGTATCCTTTTCTTCTCCCTTTACTACGTGGCAGTTTGCCTTTCCCTAAACAAGCTCTGGAAGAAGCTATTCTATTCTGTGATTCTATAGTATAAAGTAGGTTGGTGTAGAAAGATTGGGAAGGTAACTGCTGACAAGCCTTCCTGCAGACATATAAAAAGAATGCTGCAATCTGACCTTCAGGACCTCATGGATTTACTTTGTTGTTGGTTCAGACTCATGATGAACGAAGTTTCCTTTGTCCCAGTGAAAACAAATATACAGTTCGTCCAGCTTCATACTGGGATGAGCAAACTATTTTTCTGTACTCTAATAAGCTGGAACCTAGAGAACAATTAAGTGGCTCTTTCCATAGAGGATTATGGAGCCCACAATATCTCCCTAGGCTGTTAAACCATCCATTAATACCTCAGACAAAAGCCATCAAATGCACAGATCCTATATTGAGGAGAAAAACTGTTTTTTTCTTTCATGAGTTTTGGACAATCTATAAAAAATCCTCAATACTGCAGTCAAAAAACCCAGCTCAGTCAACCACCCTGCCTTGAAAGTTTGAAGAATAAAGCTTGTCAGGAGACTAGTAAGGCTCTTTAGAAAGAAATTTGGAACAAATCCAAATTATACCTGCAATTATCCAAGCCAAAGTAAAAAATTGCCCCTAAATATCAGCCATCAAAAAGCATGTTATCGTCTTTACAGACAACTACAAGAATAAAAATGTATCAGAACAAAATGCTCACAGTCTAGATGTAGCATTCTTTCTGCAAAACATAGCACACAATGCATCACCTTCAAAGGAACAGAGAAACAATCTACAGGTTCTTACCCTTTAATAACTCCTCTAAATGCCAGCTATACAAGTAAGTCTTTGGATATGAAAGCTACCTCCACATTTGCACCCAAGTTCCTTGTGCTTCCCGAAGACCATAGGTGCCAACTGTAAATCTGTTCTTCTGAAAAAAGACAACATGCATAATATTAAAATATTGAGGCCTAGCATGCAAAATATTTTGAAGAGGAGGTTCAAACATAAGCAGTGAAAGTCAGCAAGAACCTTACTTGGTTTAACACACTGAAATGTTGCTAGCCTATCCTTGCTCCTCAAAAGCTTCCCCCCCCCGCTTAAAATCAGCAATCCAGATGATTTTACCAAAATGCAGAGGAATTACAAAATGATGAGTCACTCCCTGCTATAGAGTTTCTACTTTTACACAGTAAATTGGGCACCTTTTTTTGTACACCATTACTACTTAAAATGAATCCCAAAGTGCTCAAAGCCAGATAAAGCTGATAAAATAGGAATTTTCTCTACAGAGAAGTAATTCAGCATAGCATGGACAACTTACCACAGAAATGCTTAGAGAAAAAAATCCCAACCTGCCAGTAATCCTTCATTCACTGAGTTAACCAAACCCAGTAATGCTTCTCTGATATTTCAAGGAGTGCTGCGAATACTATGCACAGCAAGCCCTTCCCAGATGAAGCTGACATACCAGACAATACTTTAAGACATCTGAACATGATGTCCTGGCTGATTTGAAGGGCTGTCCAAAGGGGGTGCTTTCCAAAGGGTATCCTGAAGAGTGTATTTAGTTGCCACCTGGTATGCATGACAACTCCATCCATGAGTAAGTTTTATCACTGCCAAACACTGTCACCAAAACACCTTTAGACCATATTACTATGGGCACACTATGATAGCCACCATGTTACTAAAAAAGCCGTTCCCTCACTTAGACAAACCAGCATCTCTGGGAGATGACTATCTGGATCATGGCTCCAGTATAAGTGGATATCTATTCCAAAAGTAAGTATATAATGCAAGTCCCTCTTTGTACCAATACACAGAGGCTATAAGCTGCTGAAACTCATAGTTAAAAAGCATTGGCTGTTTGGCTAAATCTGGAGAAGTTTTTAGCTCTGGGGCTTGGTGATTCAATTCCCTTTACTGTCAACGGAGCAGTTAACCACAAATGCATTTGTTAAATTAGCACATCTGTGAAACCTGCTGTAGCTCATTTAATACCATGTAAATTTAACCCCTCAAAACACAGAGACATTTTGGAATAGAGTATTTGCTTCATAAACCAAAGCAAAAATAATTTCCACTAGGACATATTATGCATGGTCACATTTAAAATAAACCTCAAACATGCATGTGATTTCACTAATTTCTGTGACCTGAGAAATGTTGCCCTTTCTCATTTATACCTCAATAAGCTTTATCATCAGCATCATCAAATAGCTGCATAGGAAACTGGGAAACAAAATTCTGAAATAAAATAACAGTTCTGTTCAGCTTTCTTGGCCGTTAAAAATGTAACCATAAAAACCATGAAGAGTAAGGGCAACCAGGTTTAAATGTGACATAACCTCATTTCTGGTCAAGGGACAATGCAATTATTTCCTGCCCCAGACAGAGGACAGATTACAAAGTACCAATCTTGCCATAAAGCTTGTACTGGTTAATACAGATTATACAGGTTAATACTGGTTTATACATTCATTGTAAGAAAAATAATTTACATTACAGCTTTTTTTTTTAGTTGTTAGTCAATTACAAAACAGCTATGAATGATTTTTAAGTCATTACAGAACACATTAAAAGAAAATAATACTGAAGTGTGATCAAACCAGAGAAATCTAAGAAATAATACCAGTATATAAACTCTTATAAATGATGAGAGTTTATATAAGCCAACGGCACCGCTGGAAGTTCAAGCATATACTGTAATCTACACTGAGATTCTATGTTTGTACAATAGACATCAAAATGAAAATTTTTTATATAGTTCAGTTTTCCATTCTCAGAAAACAAAAAATTATTTAGACCCCTGCCTTGCAACAAATCATTACAAATTTCTGGCACAATAGTAGAAAACCTGCAACCCTACACTTCAGATATATCTTTCACACACTGATGGGCTAGTAACAGCATTCAGAAACTGTTCCTTTGAATATTGGTGTAAGTTACTTGGGCAAAGGCCACAAAAATAGCTAGAGATCATGTGGGAAAGAAAAATAGATATACTAAAACAAAGCAATTTCCAGAGATAAGTGTCTGTCACTATGTATTTAGTTTTTTATGGGTTTTATCCCATACCAGAAGACAACACAATGTATTCAAATCTTATAATGTTCTTAATAATTTACGGATAATGCAATGTCAATAAAAGAAGCAGCAAGCATAAAATTCAATAAAAATAGAATACATGACTTTTGTGGTCGAAGCGATCACCCAAGAGAGATACTTTGCTCATCCACACAAAAGTGTTAAAAGAAAAAAAAACAACAAAAAAAACCCCAAACAAACACTGTATAATATAAAAGCTTGAATGTCTCCTTTTGGTGAATAAAATAGCTGCTGCTCTTAACCATTTTTACTTTGTGACAAAAGACTAAATTAGGTCATTTGTTGAACTTCCTGAATTGCCTGAAACATAGAAAGCATAATTTCATATATCCATCCTAATTTTCTCCATTCAATATTTTGAGTACATTGGTAATACTGACTTGATTATCAAGTTGATTATCAATTAATTAATATAAAAATGCATTTTTTAATCACTGAAAGTCCATGAAAACTAAATGGTAGAATCAAAGCATTATTTATGCTCATATTTAGAAAGGCCAATAATTTGCATATTGGGTTCATTAAAACTTTAAAGTGGAGACATAAAAGAATGCATGAAAGATGAACAAACAACTACTTACTGCATCCTCTCCTATATTGCCATGATTGTAAATGTACCTTGAAAGGAGGACAAGATATAAATGATACAAAAATATGACTATACAACAGAAAAAAATGGAAACTAGAATGAATCTAGAAGACCATATGAGATTAGCACCTCCAAGTAAAAGCAAAAAATATTTTACAAATGTAACTATATTTTTGATGTATGTGATATATGTGGTGCACTGATATATATGAAAATATGATAATATTTTTGAGATTAGGCATTAAATTATAAAGCTGTGTTCTAACAGATGTTCATTCTCAAGTCAACTCATTGAGTAGGGGCTGGAAGTTGTTCTTTGAGTTATTTAATGACAGACATTATAAGCAAGCCACACTGCAGGATGGTTTAATTTTTTTTATAATAATAAAGCTACCGGATAAGACTTGGATACTATAGCTGTTTGTTTCTTTCATGCTAATTGAACTGATTTATTACCATTGCTTTTTCTTTCATACAATTTTTATTCACATCATTTAATTCTTGTGTGAATAAAATTTTAAACATGTAATTTGAAAGAAAAAAAATTTAAACCATGAAAGAACTACAAAAAAGACTTTAAAAAAATAGCAGCTACCAAAACACCAAGCATGAAGAAAATATCAAGAATAAACGTGCAAACAAAGGTTTGCAATTGTTTTTTAAAACATCAGTATTCATATAACTTTGTTTTTGTTTCAAAAAATGCAAAGATTCTCCAAGATAAAGTAAGCATAGGAAGGACAGCTGTATTCAGCACCACAAAGGTACTGCCCTGGTACTCCAAACAAACAAACAAATGAATACAGGAAAATTAAGAAGCTTTTCTATTTTCAATGCTCACAGCTTTATAAATACTGTGTAAATAAAAAAACCAAACCAACCTATTTTTAAATAAAATACTATATCATATTTGTTTAGTGTTATAGTCTAGTGAATAGTTGAAAGATTACAGTCTTTTCAATCATCAGCTTGGCACCTACTGATGTCTTTAAGTAAATTAGTTTGAACTGATCAATGATGGCAGACACATACCTGAAGAATATTAAGTCTTGCTTTGCCTTGTGCTTGTTTCTATATCCAGCTTCACTTTTGCCTGGACTAAATCTCTGTAGTTAATTGTCATTTGTGCTTGCATTTCAATGAACCCACAATAAAATCATTCATATGGAAATCACTACAGTCCATGTTTGTTTATTTATTTGTGAAATGCTTGATATTGAAAAACATGCATCACAAGACAGAATCATCCACAGCAACTTTTCTAGGCATCATGACCATTTTCCCTTTAATCTCCAAAACAAGATTTAAAGAGACATAAACTCATCCAAGTCATTCCCTGTCCTTCCACAGACATGATTTGCAGATAAATCAACAACTTCCAGTAAAGAGTACATAAAAAAAACCAGACACACCTGCTAGTTTCAGCAATTAACCTGACCTCTAGCAATCCTAGACAAGATCACCTACAACAGTAACAACACAGTACCCCTTCCATACCTATTTCAGCATCTAAACTGATGATTATAAAAAAAAAAATTATGGACAGCAACACACAGCAAGAATTGTCTCACTACAGGCCTTTCAATGTTGCAAATCAGAAAAACAGAAACAGGACAAAAGGCAATAACCTGCCAGGGTGCCAATGTCAACTGACAGCACATGACGAATTGATAATATAGAAAATTTTTTAAGACAAGAAGCAAATCTGACATGCCTCAAGAATGTACTGAAAGGACTTGATATTTCTTAGCTTGATTTTCTCCAAAGAAGAACCACGTGCATCCTCAAAACTTGTTAAGGATCACAGATCAATTAAATAACTAACTTTGTAAATTCCACCATTAAAATGTTAACCACAAACTATCTCAGGTTTTACATCTCTTCATAAGACAATTTTTTTTCTTGTGTACATTTACTTTCATGCACCATGAGCACCCCACAGAATATAGTACTTCTAATGGTAAAAAGTAATGCAAGAGCCAATTGGTTCAAATTTTGTTTAAAAGGCAGTTTTATTCCTTCCCTATTTGCAGAAAACACCTTTTCTAAGAAACCTAAATAAGTTCAAACTTAGTGATTCTGTTCAGAGAAACCAATCTTGATGTGTCATGCAACTTGGTATTACATGCTTTTCCTTAATTTGGGCTGTACAATTCTATGGATTGTATTTTTCAGCCTGTGGAAGAGAAGATTTTGTTTAAATGTTAAAATAGAGAGATGTATAGATATACAATCACATATAAACATACATCTCAAATCAGTTTATTTAAAATGTAATTATACACATCTTTGCATCAGAAATAAAGCTACTTTAAATTAACTGAATACATGATGTAAATCAAGAGCAAAAATTACTATAAACTATTAACTACATTAAAAATTATCAGAAAATGTTGTTTTGTGGACTTCAACCAAATCCAATGTTCATCCAAATATCACTCCCTACACACTGCTAGTAAAGAAAAAAAACCTGATGCTTTAACCTAATCATTTTCTAATAAAATGTAAACAATAAGAATCCAATTCAATATTTATTGAGTTCTATGAATACTTCAGTATGTATAGATATCTCTTGCAAACTCAGAAAGAAAAAAATAAAATTTAGGTACCGTCTACACAGCACAATGCAGTGCTGTGCAGATGCAGATGTTGCTCCTCAGTAGGATAAATCAGCCATGGCAGGGGGCTGCATTAATGTAGGATGTGGCCTAGCTTACTTGGAGCAGTGCACTGTGTCATATAAATATAGACTTAACCACTTAGTTACAAATTGTCATGCTTTGATGACAAGTACCCAAAGAGAAACATGTAGAACTAGAAGTACAAATGCAACCAACAGTGTCTGAATCCTGGCTTCCTGCTTGTTAACTTGATTTTGGTAAGCCTGAACTGGCGCTAACTGATTAGAAAGTATCCCTTGTTGGCTGTTCTGTAGATGATCTCGGGCATGACGACTCTGCCTCAGTAGAAATCTCAGTTCTTATCAGAGTTGGGCAATCAAATTGTTTTTTCAGTTTCCCATCTTAACCCAGCTCTGACATCAATGTTTTAATTTTATTTAAATTCAGTAATTTAAAAGCAAGAGCAGTTTTTCACTTCGTTTTGTTTTTCCTGGTAATTTATTTGTAATGAGAGCTATTTGCATTTCATATTGCAAATATTAAAAGACCACCAGGATTTCTGAGTTTCCTTCTGCACTTTCTAACAACCAAGGGTCTGAAAGCTGCTGCTGTAACGCTTAGTGTGGAGCAAGAGGGGAAAAACAGAGGGGTGGAGCAAGACAGAGAAAGGGGAGAAAAGAGAAATGGGGGAAAGACAGAAGAGGAGAGGAGGCGAGAGAAATGAGAGTGAGAGAGAGCAGGGAGGAAGGGAGAGAGTCTGTATGGTAGGAAAATGGAAAGGGAAGGTTGACAGCTGTAGTAGCAATATATATTTAATAGATTTAATATACTATTAACAACTACTTGACTCAGGATTTCTGATTATAAACTACTTGGACATTGTCATGCTCCACTACATTAATTTTCCAAAAATTACTCTTACACACCCTCTCACAAGCAACTGACAAAAAAACTTCTATTAATCACATCCTTCCCCTTTTTGTTTATGGAGTTAAACTTTATATTTTACACATGATAAAAACTATAAGTATTATTTTCCCACTTTTCTTGTAACTCAGATTGTGCCCAGAGGTACTCAGGAGTTCATATGCAAGCCTTGAATAATTAAAAAAGATTTATGATACTCATGATACTGTAATGTAAAACCAAATCATGATTGCAACATCTGTTTTCTTTCTAAATATACACAAATTTAGACCCCTCTGCAGACTAAAGCAGAGAAAGAGAACAGAGACTTGTTCCTGCTTTGGTAACGATAAAAGCAAACAGAACAAAGCTTGGTAGAATACTTCAACTTATTGGAGACTACTCAAGAGTCAACAGCATGATGCAAGTGAATCTCATTCAGTGTGGTATTAATAAATCTAAGATGGGTGAGGCATAAGAGATGATTTCTATTATTGAGTTGTTTTACACTGCCTCCTGTTTCCAGCTCAGGACAGTCACTTCCAAAATGGACAAAATCATCTCTAGATAGATATTTAGCAATTAAATGACAGGTTGAAGGTACTGAGTTTAGGTGGTCTGATACAAAGGCTAAGACGGAGACATACAACAACAGATTTCCCATACGTCAAATGTAGCTATTAAAAAAGATACTGATATATTGTTCTCCATGATCTTTAGACGAAAAAGAAATCACTTGTAGCAAAGACTGTTTTGCTTATGTTCCCCCGCCTTACCATCAGAATAGTTAAGTACTAAAATAGGTTTCCTAGGAAGTATTGTGGTATAAGAGGTTATAAATAGTTTTGTGATGAATACTCCTAGTACACTTGATAATTGCCTCAGAACAGAGAATGAATTTAAAATAAATTATTAGTCTTCCAGATTTACATTTTTATGATCCTATAATTTTCATAAAGACTTCTAATTTCATCTCTCAGAACTTGGTAACTGCTTTCTGCCTTCCTTTCCTTATAATGCAAAATGACACTTAGGAACAAAAGCAGTTTTGTAAACTTTACCAAAGTGTAACATATTCATGTCCAGATAAACTAACGGGTAGCACGATGAACAGCTCCTCTTCTTCCATTAGTTATCATGGCTATCACCAAACTAAAATTATCATCATTGTCTCTGTGTTTTTCCCCATAGTTTTCCTCACCGTATTCCAAAGTCTACATCATGCACATAACAGTACAAATTTATAACAAGTAACTAGCATGACATATTACATCATTCTAACTTTGAGGCAAAAGATTATACTTAAGCTTTTGATGCTCCTGTTTTATTTGCAGTGGAAAACTGCAATAAACTAAGATTTTCAATATATAATTTTAGAAGTGATCATTCTTTATATATGTAGTTTCAGGAGCTGTTTTTTAAAATGCATTTAACATCTGAAAAACCTTACATTATTTAAATTCATGAAAGACAGTTCAAATCTGTGGATGTTGCTCTCCTTTACAAACTAAGGGAATACTAAAAATCAATGTAATTGTTTTTAAAGAAGTAAACATTCTCCAACACTAAAGTATCTGGAAATGTGTAATAAACTGAAACAGGAATCCATTGGTGCTAAAAAGTTAAAGATTTCTATTTTTAAATGGTATTCCAGAAGTAACTGTGCACCAAACTGCAAATGTTTTATTGATTTAATTAGCGTAAAGTTCTTTCTTTTGCCAATTGACAGATATACATTAAACAACACATGCAGATCATTATATACAAATCAGGACTGTGCTAGTAAACCATAATCAATTCCTAATTAACATAAAAAACCTAATACACACAATGGTTTTGAGTTCATCATAACTTGTAATGAACACTGCTTGGAGGAGCTATGTGCAAGAAATAATACACACATATCCACCTCTTCATCTGCTACTGCTTCTCATTTGAATTGCTTGCAATCCAATTTAGCATGCTTTCTTTCCAGCATAGTTCAAATGAAGTGCTTTCATAGGCTCCTATTTCCCTGTCCTAGAAAATCCTTGAGGCCACTTTGTTCCCAGTCTTTTTTTTCTCCAAAGGTTTTGAACACTCCTTGGCAGTGGGATTTCAGTGATCATATCTTTTGATGCCTTCTCTTTCTTCTAATTTTATTTTACTGGTGGTTCACATTTCTAATTCTTTGTCATTTTATTCTCTGTTCTTGTGTAAATTCATTCACATGCTGATGATTCTCCAACTTCCTTCTGCACTATTTTTTCTTCTCCTCTTGCTAGTTTGCAAAACAGAAGTCTGAATCTACAGAAATACTATTCAAGGGAGACAATAATATTTATTCTGCACCATTTCCTCATTATTTAAGGTCAGAGGTTTCAATTCAGTGTTGTCTCCTCCCTGCATCTATCCACACAAGCTGTTAAAAAAGTGTAGTTGCTTGTTTGGTATCACTCTCTCCTAACTACTTTGAAACACGTGTTACAATGTGCTGCTTTCTGTCCAATTGTATTGTCCTTCAAAACAAGCCTCCTCATAATTTTAGTCTGCTTTGCCTTTTAAAAATCTTATGAGGATCTATTTAGCCTAGATGTTGCATAGCTCTTAAAAATAATATTCTTTTTTTCACCAGCAGCATTGGGTACTATGCCTTTTTGGATCTCTCTCCTTCAGCTCTCACCAGTCCCTCCTGTACCTTCCCATATGGATGCAAAGACAACTCCGTACTGGTATGCCAAGCAGCCAATCTCTTCTATTTTCACCCGGTCCACAATGAACTCTGGCCCCATTTTCTTTTGTCCTGACTCATCTTAGGTCCGCAAAGCCTTTGGGTATACAGGCCTCCTATTTCAGGAGATGGTAACACTGCCCCTTCCCATCTTCTCCAGCAAGATGTCACAGAAATGAAAAATGCAAAAGACCTGTCCCTGCAGTTACTGTAAATGTGAGGAAGCAAACAGTGGCCTGCGTTTACTTCTTCTCCAACAGCACCCATCTGCATCCTGCAGCAGCTTCTGCTCTTGCAAGGCAGATAAGCGAGGATGGCAGGGGAAAAGAAAAGGCAACATGAAAAGGTGCTCTCTTCACTAACCAGGCTTGCTTTTCAGAAGTGTCTGTTCCATAGTGAGTTAGTGTACTTTACACATTGGTTTGATTGAGACAAAGTTTTTAAAGGATGGAATAATATTTTTTTGTGTCTTGTATAGCTTTGAGCAAACTGCCAGCACTTAAATAATTAATAACAACAACAAACAATGATAAGTGCACTCTGTGGATACTGAATCTCTTTGCAGGGTCCCCTAGAAGTCATTAGGTGTCCTCCCCCATAAATATTTAATAAAGATTTGATTTCCAGGCACTTCTAGTATCTAAAATGTTCTCCTGAAAAGCCTGCGAAAGCACACAATTGTTAAAGGAAAACCAAAGAGGGATATTACTTCTGAACTTTACAAAGTTTGAGCACTTTATGTCAAATGATACATGCTATTATTACAGCTTTGTCTTGAGTAATGGTTTTAATTTTGTATTTCATCAAAGACGACAGACCATTGTGTTGCTAGTATAGGGTTAGAAGTGACTTATCTGGTTAATATTTTAGACAGAGGTAACCATACTGCAACTTAGACACTAAAAGCGTAAGTTGGAGTACCCAGATGTACAATTAAAAGAAGAGACCATGAGATGGCCTTTAACCAATATTATTTTTAACATTAACTCTGAGAATGAAAAGTCAATCCCAAGGAAGCCAGAGGCAAAATCAATATTTTACTGTTCTACAGAAACATGTCCAATACAAAGTGTACCTATAACTCATGTGGTATATCTGAGAAACCTGTACAACCTTTGGGGCAGATTCTCTTAATGGTAGCATTGCTTTCAATTGGAGAAAATTGTATTACTCTATTTTTCCTTCCGTATTGCTATATATCAGTGCTATATACCTATGAGGCAGTGGTATGGGAAGTTCCAGGGATACCTGAAGGATTATAAATTTAAAAACTATAGAAATAAATTATTTTTATTTTTAACCTCAATGTGTATAAATATTAAAGGTTTGAAGGCAATGTCTTTGGAGGTGTTCCTGAATACAAAATTATGCTACAGTACAAAATAAATGAAACCACATAGTTAATATCACCATAATATCCATAATTATATTCTGGTTATTACTGTGCATGTATGGCACACAATAATAATAAACACAGTGATTCTGCCCTCTATCACCCCATCTACTATAATTTAAACAATTTCTTAAAACATTTTCTTTTCCTGTTTCTTGCTAGTTCTGTTGCACAAACTCCACAACCCAGTAAGAGCCTCAGTGTGGGTTCCATTCAAGGCAAGGCTTTAGCCCTTGAAGCTTTAAAGAGGAATAAAAGGAAGACTGCTCCCTATAGCACTGTTCTATAGAAACTCTGAAGGCACAAGATAGGCATGACACTAACCTGGGGCAGTTCTCTCACACGGCCAGAAGCTATTAGGGGAAAACTCATTACAAAGTAGAGAAAAAGAGGACAGTGAGACTGGAAGCGTGGCTCTGAAGCCCTGCTGAGCAGGAGGGTGGTACACCTGTGACTAGCAGGACCATGTTGTGCCCGCCTACCTGCCTATGCTGACTGAACCTTGGGATACCTCTGTTCCTTCACTTACAGCACCATTGAACTTGATGTTCTTCATTACAAGCTCAATACAAATTCTTAAAGTCTAATTGAGATACATTTTGCTTAGTTCCCAGGGTTGTTCCACCTCCTCACAAACAAATACATAAAGTTACACTGGAATACATTATATTTATTTAGTACATTGAAGCTATTTGAATCACCATGACATATGAATAAACAAAAATTCCTCCTGTGCCCTACTGTCCTTCTGTACTTTTTATCCTAACCGATCTACCAGATTCACCATTCAAATTTTATGCTCCCCAGATCAAATATCTGACCTCTGCATGATCTTTAAGGCTAATAAAAAATTCAGCAGCAGTATAAAATAACAGCATGAAAATACTGTACTTGCTTTGAAACAAAGCAAAAACGTTTCTGGAAAGGAAAAGACAGTGATGATATATTTACACCTCCAGATAAAACTCACTATCCTTGTTGACTGTAGCGTGGAAATCTGGACTGGCCCAAGTGTACCAGTTCATTCCTATTAGTGTCTTGCATCCTTACCATGAGCACAGCAGCACAGTGTCACTGTGACTCCAGCGCCTCAGCTGCCACTGCAGCTCCAGGGAGCTGGGGACAACCAGCCTGTGGCACGGTGTCCCTTCACTATACCAAAAGCACCCATTCCTCGTGGAGGTCCCATGTTGTTGGGCCACGACTGCTGCAGGTGGTGATGCAGGATGGAGCCCTGTTCTGCACCCCCCAGCAGAAGGAGCCTTGTTCACGTAGGCTGTAATACTGCTGTACTGCTCTGTAACATCCCCTCCTGCCTTACAAGTGATCCTCCCAAGCTGCCCACCTGGGAAGCAATTTCTGAGAGGGATGCTGTCAGCAACAGACAAAAAGCTCCTTCAGAAAGCAGGTAGCAAAAGTATGTTGAACCACTGGCACTCCACTGGCCACTGTTTTAAATTTCTGCTTGTATACATACATACAAGAATATACAGTGTTTATAAACACAGACACATTTTTAGTCCTTTGGAGTGTTTTTAAACTGTAACAGTCCAAGCTAAACAGTCCAAATTTTACATCAAATGAATTTTTAAAATCCAGTCCCTGTAATCTCTAATTCCTAATTTCACAAAGCTTAACAAGATGGAACTTGCATTATCTTAAATAACAGCACAGAAAAAAATTACGCTGTAACTGAGTTACTGTTTGAAACATATGTATAACTTAGTTAAAAAACACTTACTGTACCAGTGTTCAGCCATATTGACTGGTTTGTTGGACAGATCAGTTTTACTGTGTGACTAAGGCAGACATAATGGTTTTATTTAATTTGTAATTTAATTCTATGCTTTGTAATACATAAAACATCCTGAGGATACCCTTTTCATAACATAAAGGGCCTCTAAATTCAAGTAGAAATACCCACTTGTTTCAATCCTGTATTATGTAATGGCAGAAACCCTTCAATAATTAACAATTTCCATTTAAGAACAGTGTTTTGTATCTAGATATATATGAAAAAAATATTCCTGTAAGGGCTTTAAAAAAAAAGTTTTATTTTAAGATTTAGGTGGAATGTTCTTCTACATAGGTACTTTAAATTTAAAACACAAATAGTATGTTACTTCAGGACATTGTTTCATAAAGACCTGATGAAGCTTCTTGTCAAAGCGATTAAATACAGATTATGTATCATAAGAATTTAAATTTTGCCACTATGATAGAACCCCAGCAAAATAATCACTGAGTGTACTACTTTAGGCCGAGAAATGCCAGTAGAAATTTTACTATTAAATCATCTGTGGGGAAAAAAAAAAATCTACAATCTCTTAACTGAAAAAAGACTTCTTTTATTATTTAAGAGATAATTATTATATTTACTGCTACATGAAAAAGAAATGGATTAACACACAAACTATGTTAAAGATGCACAATGCCCTTCTTATGGAATTGTAATATTATCACACTTCACTAAAAGGAGCTTCCTAGCTGTATTTTCACAATATTAGGGCCATCGCACACAGTTATTTAAGTTAGTATTTAATACAGATTCCATTAGTGAGACCAGCCTCATGAACAACTCTGCTATCTTGAGAAAGATGCCACATTCCTAGTTACTTAAGGTTAGTCGTCATACTATGATAGGCTATTAATTACTGATTTTTCACTGGTTAGAAAGAACATGAGAGCAACGATTACAAGTATGTATGTAGTAAGCTACAGTATTATCTTATGCTGTACCTCAAGTAGGTTTAAAATCATATAAAAAGTTATGACACTAACTGTGGACATACATGCTTTTTTCCCCTGAATAAAACGTTTTGAGCTTATAAGATAATAAGTAATTTCCAAATTCTAAAAATATTTAATGTTACAGGAAAAAAAAAAGTAACACTAGCTATAATGAGGACTATTCAGTTGAAACTTTTTGAAGTACAGAATCAGACTGGGCAAGGACTTTACATTTTCATTGGAAGAACTTGCTAAAAAGCAACATCACAAATAAGGCTTTTTATGAAAACGATGATCTGAATTAGGAGACCTGAGGCTTCAGTCAACTGCAGAAGACAACAGACAATTCCCAAATATTTTGTAATGTGCTTGTGGCTATTTTTGACAAAGGAGACAACTAGAACTGAGACTCCTTAGGACACAATTTAAGTAGAGGGCTAGGAATGTAAAGTTGAAGATAATGAAAGTTATTATTCAATAAAAGGTCAAATCAAAGTCACTATAAAGTGGTTATATTCCAAGTATTCCAAGCCTTGAACTAACTGGTCTTCCTTCTCTTTTTCTTTCTTTCTTTCCAGTCATTAATAAAACAAAAACACTGGTCAAGCAAACATAATTTATCAGAATGAGGAAGAATAGTAAAAAAAAGCCATTGTGGATAAATCATAACTCTTCAATGATCTTGAACTCAGAAATAATTAAATAGAAATGGGTACTGTGTCAAATGAGTAAGCAAATTAGTAAGCCTGACAATTGAGGGACAAAATCAGAAAGGACCGGGCACAAACTGAAACAAAACTAGGAAGGGGCAAAGAACAACACAAATTATACCATAAGTATGCTCAGTAGTTACAGGGAGACCTGGGAAAGGATTGCTAGATCATTCAATAGCTAAGGAAATCTGTCAACAAGTGATGCTGAAAGAACAGAATTAAATGCCCTTTTTACTTCAGATTTCACTAAAGGAATCACCAATAACCAGATGGCTAACTCAATTACAACAATAATAAAGCCTCAGACTGACCTGGATGATGGACTAAAATGTGTGCTATTTAAATCGAAAAGCAGTTGGGATAGCTGAATTAGAATTCAGAATGATAGCAAGCAGTTAGAGAAGTTATTAAAAGATACAATGAAATTCAAAGAAGACAAGAGAAAAGTCCTTCGTTTAGCAATAGTCAAATCTACATAGCTCCCATAATTACTCCTACATCCACTATATACTAATCAACAGAGCAAATATAGAGTAGGGAATAACTTAAGAAAAGAAATCTGTAACGTATAATTTGTAATAAACTGAAGATGAATGAATACTACTATGTTCTAAAACAAGCAGTCATCACGTAAGATTGTATAACCTGAACAACTACAGCTTTTAAGACTTGTGAAGTAATTATTTCTCTTTATTCGGTGCTGTTGATAGAGTATCATAGCAAATTTGGAGCCCTGCACTTCAAGAAAGTTGTGGACCAATTGCTCCAGAGATGAGAGAAAAGCAGGAAGAGTGATCAAAAGTCTAGAATTCATGATCTGCGAGGACTAAAAGTGGAGGTTTTGGGAAGAGGTGACTTAAACACATACATCCACTCCAAGCCCTGCAAACAGGAACAGGATATACTATACTCTGCTTTTGATCAATGATGAGGTGGTCTTGAGTTGCAGTAAGAAATATTCAGTTTATATGTTAACATAAGCTTTCCACTGGTGAGAGAACAAGACACTGCAATAGATCGTCTAGGAATAATGTGAAATCTCCAGGAAGGGAATTTTTAAGAACAAGGCAGATCCAGATAACATCAGGATACTTCCAACCAGAGTAATTTCAAGCCTAATTTTCTATGGCTCTGTGGCAGTCTACACATATATGGCTCTGAAAACCTCTGAACAGTGATCACTGTCATAATCTGGAAGACATCACAGGGTAGAGAACATTATGCTGCTTCTGAACAGGCATCAGTGCTTTGGCCTCTGTCACTTCACATTTGTAAAACACTTCCACAATCACTGTATTGTGCTGGGAAAATTATAAAACATGTAGAAGCACCCCTGTGTTTGTTGGGGTTTTTTTAAACGACTCATGTTGCTGTAGCACAGGGTTTAGGAAGGAGAGGAGAAAGGATGAGAGAATTCAACAGAAAAATGTGAGGCAGACAAGAGGTGACTAACATAGCAAGGTATAAAATCGCAGAGAAGACATCATAAGCAGGCCTTTCTTTTCTTATAACACAAATTCAAACTGCACTAATCTTTTATGTACCTTGAGCACATACTGAATAAGCATCTAGATTAAGAATTATTTTAGCAGTATCCCACATCACAAGTTAAAAATGACAGGTAGGCAAGGTTGTCATGCAGTGTTAACAAGCCAACAGAATGCCTAGCTGCAGTTAAGGCAGAGACACAATTGTGCACAGCTCAACTAAGCGACTCCCATATTTATTCCACCTCTTTAACACAGAGCTCACCATAGGAAAACTGTCTAAGCATTAACATTAGCTCCCCAATCCTTCCAACCCCTTGGCCTGAATTTGCCTTGAGAATAAGTCCCTAAATCAGGTCAGAGCCCAACAGCCAGTCTCACCCAATGGTTACTGCTCGCAAACCTCTTTCATCCAGCCTTTCATTCCCTGATAAATAACCTATCCAGTGCAAAATATCCAGTACTTGTATTAACTTCATACTTATTTTTGCCTGCTCATACACTGCAGCTGTAGATCCCAAGCTCCAGCTGCCCACTGGCCTCAACTGCTGTCTTCTGATTGAATGCTGAAGCTATTGGAGTTTGTCCCTGAGCTGGCCCCTCAGATATATATAAATCCAAGCTAAAAATAGCTGCAGGGAGAAAACACTGATGACTGGGCTGTTCTCAATAGGTTTTATTTCAGAAACCGAGACAATAAGGTACATCAGTGGTGCTGTGGAGAGTGCGTCAGACTATGATGCACTTGTTTGAATACAGGAGTACAACAGTAGCGGGCTGAGGAAGACCAGCATACTGCTGTGATGATAAAGTATGAAAAATTAGCTGAAAAGTTGTGGTAGTGAGCCGTTTCATTATACAAAATATTGTAAGACAACCCTATGAAGACAAGGGATCAACAAACTTTAAAAAAGACATGCAGAGTTTCCAGAAAACTTTAACATGAATGCTAGAGAATTTATCTGGAGATTAGAAGGTCCGAGCAAGCTTACCGAGCTATATATACCTCTGTTTAGAAGCAGCATCAGAAATTGGACTTGATTAATCAGGCCTTGTCCAGTTATCTTGTGAAAAATCTCTTAAAAAGATTTATGTCAAAATGCGGGAGCATAACAGGGATCCGAACTGTAATATAAGCAGCTTCTCAATAAGAATCCTCAGAAAACTTTAAAGAGAAAGGACTTATGAAGCAGTAACCTAGAACAGTATAAATAAACATTCAGATCAAGGGCTTCTACATATGACGATTATTTACAGAGAAGGTTATAAAATGAACCAATGCCATCATTAATAAACTTTTGTTACAGTTTTGTTACAGTAAATAAATTATTGAATAGGAAGACTGGTAAGTTATAAAATCACTACTTCTTAATAAGCAGTTTTCTATTAAAACCCAAAACATCTTTCAAAAGTAATGTTAAATTGTTCTAAGCATAAAGCCTATTTTACAAATACTTGAGCTATGGCTGATATTCCACTTGAGAATACCATGTAAGAGCATATGGTTTGTAACACCAAAGTGCTCAAGAATGAAACTCTTCCAAATAAGTTACTGAATACTAGCTGCATTAGTAGCATTTTTCTTCCAACTCTAAAAATTTATGTTTCTTTTATGAAATGAAGTGTAAAAACAACAGTAAACATATTGGTATTGCTTCATTTGGTAAATGAAAATTTACCATGAAAATTAACATATAGAAGAAATAAATGGATTTTGACTCTAAAAATATAATTTAAAAATTGGAAATGTAATATACAATATAAGCAAGAGTGCAAAGTTCTGGTCAAAACAGATTTAATATTAGTTTATTGGTGTCCTACTCACTCTACCTGATAAAAGTTTAAAAGACCAAATCTTAACACACTAGATCTTTCTGGAAAACAACAGAGAATAAGACTTTCATCAGTAAAAAATTATGTTATACATGGTCTTTGTCGCTGTTTTTAGATATAGAAAACCTAATTTTTCAAAGAAAAGCTGTATTTGTATTATATGTTTAGCAACAAGAAATTGTGTTTGAAAAATGTAAAGTGTAAAAATAATAGTTTTTGTGACCTACGTTTTTCAAAATTTATTAGTATTTTTGGCTGCCCTGTAAACACAATGGAAAAAGATCTAATAATTACTTTTGCAGCACGAGGTATTCAATACTGTTTGAAATTGGGAACATCTCAGCAAATTCCCTGAAGAATTGCTGTTCAACGTTCAGAGTAGTGATTTTTCTTTGATGAATTACTAACAATTAAAAGATGACAGAAAGTATGATTGAACTTGTCATTGCTGACATAAAGGACTAAACTAACACATGAGCTCCAGTTCTTGGCTGCAATTTTAATCAAAGTCAAATGAAATATTAAAACAACCTGCTTCCTCTGGAATGCATTTTAGCTAATTATTAGAGTTTTATAATTTAGCACTTTTCTTTTGGCAGAGGAGTGGGTAGGGGAAGGGTGGGGAAGAGACTACAACAACCCTGAGCGCACTTAAATATTGGAGTAAATTTCCCAAAAGTGGTGGAATCTTCCCCCAGTGGAGACAGAATCATAGAATCATTTAGGTTGGAAAAGACCTTCAACATCATTGAGTCCAACCATCAATTACACCCACTAAACCATGTCCTGAAGTGCCTTGTCTAGGCGCTTTTCAAACACCTCCAGGGATGGTGACTCAACCAGTTCCCCGGGCAGCCTATTCCAATGCCTGAATACTCAAGACTTGGCTTGACAGGGCCCTTGAAAACCTAACTAAGGTCCTGCTTTCAGAAGCAGGTAGGACCAAGTGATCCCCACAGACTCCCACTGAGTAGACTTTTCTATGATTCCGTATTAAACCCAGAACAGTGACCTCACATTGCAAACCTTAGTTTACCCAGCTGTCTTGGTTATCAAGTGTGTTATGTTGAACAAGCTTGCAAAAAATGTTAAAATATGTAAAAGAAGAAAGTGCTACAGGTGTTGCTTCTGTATTTTAAAGTGTGAAATAAGGAACCAAACAATTAGGGGTTTTTTTTCTGTTGCTTGGGTCTTTCAGTTAGACTGCTACAACTTATTCCGAGTCATCTATTTGCTATGTTAGGGTAAATAAGGTCAGGGATAAGCAAATAAATAGCTGAAAGAGTAGCAGCTCATGCACATATCTATACTATAATGTAATGAAACTGTAAAAGCTAAGAGTTTTGAATTTGTCAGAGGAGCATCAAGAAAGGAGCTGTAAAAAAATGAACCACTGATTATGCAAGGACAGACCACCAATCTCACATAAGGAATTCCTCATCAGCTAAGTAATTACTTGGGTAATTTCAGTGGTTGTGGACCAAATCTCCCCCACGTTCTGTCAAATAATTGACAGACGAATTGCTGTTTGAACCTGAGATGGTCATACCTCAGCTTTCTAGTGGGGAAATGACAGTCATGAAGATAAGTGATTTCTGCAAAGTACCAAACTAACAAACTATCCACTTTCCAACAGATCTTCTCAGTCTGTTATTTATCTCTTTGGATTGCACATTTGTTTTTGTTCTCTAGGGTTGATGGGGAACTATCTTCTACGTAGTTATTGGCATTCCAGACTAATAAAAACTTGTGTAGTGTACTCAGTATGAGAAAACCTACTGAAAATATAAAACTACTACCATAAAAATTTAGTGACAAAATTAAATATCTAATTCAATGACTGGAACTACATAATCAACTCGTCCTGCTACCTGTTTGCCTAAATGCAGAGATTTTATTGGTTGTCACATTAAAGTTTGGGAATTATCAAGTGCATGGTACATCATGTGTTATACAATAATGGGTCGTACCTTGTTTATCACACAGATATAGCAATGGGTCTAATTTACATAACAATTACTCAGAAGTTACTTAAGAAAACTGGAGAAAGATTAATTAACTTTGCTCAAGAAACAGTGCTGTTCACATGGTGGTGTTCACTTCCGCCTCATGCCCCAAGAGTAAACATCCAATTAAAATCTGTCAAGATACTGATATTAAGCTCAATATTCTACAGTAAATTTTTTAATACCTGTAAGACAATATATATGCCTTATTCCAAGCAAGCACTTCATGTCTGCTACAACACTGATGATGAAGCAAGGAAATGTTCTGATTTTGAAAATATATACCAAATTCTAGCTGAAAAACCTGAAAGGATGAACTAATTATCCTGCTAGTCAAGACCCAAGTCAATTTCATTAGAAAGATCATTACTAGCACACAAAGAAAGATTCAAAATCATTTCAGACACACTTAACTCTGTGGTAGGTACATATCAAGTTAACATAGAAGAGACAGTTTCAAACTAGTAGCACGTGGTTCAATGAAGTATTAAATACAACAGCCAATCTGTGACCTTGTTATTGAACAGTTTCATTTAATCAGAACAAGAGCTGTACCTTGTTTTGAAAGAAAAATGACAAGCCTGAAGAAAAAACCCCAGCATCCTGCAGCTTCTTAATATGGGTTGCTTTCACTTTGGATATAAAAACTTCATTTTCAATTCAATTTCTATTACATGGGCAAATTTTACCACATCTTCCACAAAATTACATGTTACATAAAATGAGTGTGTAAGCAATTTTATGAATCTTGAAATATGCACCTTAAGGTGTTTAGTTAAAAAAATGCATTTTGAATATTCGTCCTGCGAGAATATAAGCATCATGAGGGATATTCACAAAGCTTAATTTCAGCAAGGCCAAGCTTCCTGGGCTCTCTTTAAAATGAGTAAGAGGTAAGGGAGTGAGACAGACTACCCAAGATAGCTTTGAGCTTTAGAGTTTCTCTCTGGAGGACCTCCTTGGTAGAGGCTAACTACATTTGAGGTACTGAGATATTACCCTCTCTAGGACAGACAAACTAATAGGATAGATTTATGAATACCATCAATGAGATGCTTCTGGTCTCCAGTAATGCTAACAGAACAACACAGGGCACTTCAAATTTCCCATATAGAAGGGCCTGTTAGAATGTAATAGAAAAGGCAGCACTCAAGTTCAAAAACACTAGATTATCAGAGAATTTACAGAGTTGACCTTTTTCAGATTTGTTATGACACACTATTGTTTTCAACAGGATTGCAGCCACAGACTTCGGCTGGTAAGGAGGGCTATTGCTGTCTCTAGCATGCCTTTTTGTCCCCTAACAACATCTCTTAAAGCATATTCCCACAGGAATATTGAGTGGTGGTTACCATTGTTCAAAGGTGGTAACTTCTTGGTTTTAGTTAATTTCACTGTGTGTATATACACACAAGCTAGATATGATGCAATTTTGACATCTTCACTAGGTTGCAATTTAAAAGATGGCAAAAAATTTCGCTTGTCTGTCCACTGTGCTGTGTCTGTGCAACGAGCCAAAGAGTGCAAGTGAATCTGTATCTGAAAGCAAAAATAACAATATCTGTAATGACTTGAAGAGGTGCAGTACCAAAATTATATGTAACAGGAACTCGCCTGTTTACATATTCAGTGCTGATGTTTAATTAAAAAGTGAAATATCAATTTAAAAAAAAAAAGCAAAGATTCCTTACAAAAACCTATTTTAAGAGTAAATTTCAAAGCACAATTATTATTTAAGTCTAAGATACATGACAGGGATGCTTTGACTACTTAAAAAATGTATTTGCAATGAAAATAAGTTATTCTATCAAGGTGAAGTATAGAAATGTACCCTTGGGACAACACCCCCACCAAAAAAATCTTTTTTCTGCCATATTATGATATCACACACACAGAGAAAAAAAAAAGAAAAGAAAAGAAAAGAAAAGAAAAGAAAAGAAAATAATGTCTCCTGCGAACAGTTAAGTGTAATCTGAGACATAAGACACAGAAGTTTTTCCTAGAAATCAGTTAATAGTCTGGGTAAAGACAGTTATAAAAGGAGAGTTCAGTTGCTGTTAATGTGCTGCCAATTCTAACCACTCTGAGTGCTGCTGTTAACTAAGGTCCTCATGTTGATGAGTACTCCATGTGAATGGACTACTATGGTTTCTTAACAATTGTAACATACAAGAAGTTCACTAGCAACTTTCTCAGAGTTAAGATCTTTCATTAGTTATCTGAGGTCATCCACAGAGTAGCTACTAATTTGGCTACCTGAAGTAACTTCCATCATCTTGTTTTCATTTGCTCACTTGTTGCTAGAATATATACTTACTGTCTATTTCTATAGCTGTGAGGCAATATTTTAATTAAAATTTCACTTCAGAAATTCCTGGCTTCTTAATAGATTACAGCCTATCCATTTTAAATAAGTTTTACTGGAAGCTTTTATTTAAAATCTGAGTTGAAGATACCTGAACATTCTATATCACAGATTATTTGCTGCACACATTGGAAAAAATGGAATTTTAATAATAGCCAGGGTTTCTAAACACAATTGGTACTAAGAGGAATTTTCCATCTTTTTTTGCTACACATTTTTCTGTTAAATGGAAAAAAGAAAAAAATTAATCTGTAAGTGAGCTCCTGAAGTTCTGACCTTTAAATTCAGCCTATATGCTAATCCTTCCTAGTCAGGAATTGGTTCCCCAAATCATCAATATGAAACAGTAAGCATAATCCTGCTCTGAGTTTCAAAGAAGTAACTTTGTAAACATGAAAGTTTTCAAACTGATTTTTGTTAAAAACCGTTTGAAAACTCATTGCCTTCATTGCATTTCAGCTTGCCATAGAATTTGTCTTTCATATTCCTATATAGTTGCTTTCTTCTATGTTATCAATAAAAACTAACACTGACCTTCCTCCTAGAAGGTTAAACTTCTAGCTTCTGTTTGAACCGCTAGTGTGCCTTTTCTCAGAAGAAATGCTATGTATATGTGCCACCAGCAATGAGAAAGAATACACTATTGCTCCAACCCTTCATTAGTCAGAGGATCTTGGCAACAGCAATAGTGCTTGTATACGGTCTCTGCATGAAAAGCTGTTTTCAAAGGTAACCTTGCCAAGGGCTATGTTCTGTCTTGGCAAAAGGAAGCAAACTTTACTTTTCTACCAATCAGTTCACTCTGCATGAGAAACAGGTGTTATGATAGGAAATGCGACTTGGAGCAGGAACAAAATAAAATTCTCTAAAAATAAGTTTGGTCTGAAAAAAAAAATCGAAGATAATAAGCCTGCAGGGCTTACATGTTTTTGCAAAATGCAAATCATGAAAACTGGTTACGGGTTTAAATGCTCTTTTTAAAAAATGACCATGGAGATTATAATCATTAATTAAAATAATGTAAGTAATATTCTGAAAGAACCCTTCCTTTTTAACTCATAGGTTTCAAATGGCCTAATGGTAAAAGGTTTAGTCTCAAAAGAGCTACTCTAATTAAAACTAAAAATTTAGTATAAGTGTGACTAAGCTTGCAGTCTCATCCACCTGCTATGACATTTTTTAACAGAGAAGTAAAATTACATTTTTAAGTATCATTATAACAGGTTACAAGGGATTATATTCTTACATGTCCCCTTATATATTTTCAATCAATTCAGTAAGCGCTGTTATTAAAACCTTCTTGACTTGTGGTCACTCACTACCACTACTCCTCAAAACTCTGCATTTCTTCTGCCCATATTGTAGAATTTGGTCACTCATCTGCAGTGATGTATACTTGAAACACACAAAATAAACAGACTTAGTAAAAAAGATTACAGAGTAAAATTTATCTGTACAGCATATGTATTGTCTCTATATTCTGTAATTTCTCCACTGGAATCCAGTGATGGAATATTGCCCTTTCTACTCGCTTTTTTTCAAAACGGCAAATTATTCTGGCAAGGGAGAGAGAGACATCTCTTGTGTATCACATATTGAGTCTCAGTTAAGGTGTGTTGTCTTTTTCATGGAAACAAGAGGGGAATTAACTTGCTCCATGTTGAACTCGAAGTATGCTTTTAGGAGTCCTTAACTGTGTTTACCCATATAGATGGATGATTTAATCTTTTTGCAGGAGGTACAGTAAACCAGAAGGTAAGAATACATTTAATGATCTAACATAAATTGCACTGACAATTGAAGAAAAAAGGGTTTTCTAAAAAGAAAGACTGAAAAGTTAGAATTATGTTAAAAGCTGTTTCCCAGTTTTGAAGTATACTGACAAACTGAGTCTTTTAAAATCTGATTAATTTTTTTTCAAATTTCAGCAGAGTAATTGTTATCTTGAGGCATTTCACTAGAATAAGAATGGTAACACATGGTCACAACAACCCCATGCAACGCTACAGGCTTGGGGAAGAGTGGCTGGAAAGCTGCCTGGTGGAAAAGGACCTGGGGGTGCTGGTCGACAGCCAGCTGAATATGAGCCAGCAGTGTGTCCAGGTGGCCAAGAAGGCCAACGGCATCCTGGCCTGCATCAGAAATAGTGTGGCCAGCAGGAGCAGGGAAGTGGTTGTTCCCCTGTACTCAGTGCTGGTGAGGCCGCACCTCGAGTGCTGTGTTCAGTTTTGTGCCCCTCACTTCAGGAAAGACACTGAAGTGCTAGAGCGTGTCCAAAGAAGGGCAACGAAGCTGGTGAAGGGTCTACAGAACAAGTCTTATGAGGAGGGGCTGAGGGAACTGCGGTTGTCTAGCCTGGAGAAAAGGGAGGCTGAAGGGACATCTTATCACCCTCTACAACTACCTGAAAGGAGGTTATAGTGAGGTGGGTATCGGTCTCTTCTCCCAAGTAACAAGTTATAGGTCAGGAGGAAATGGCCTCAAGTTGCCCCAGGGGAGGTTTAGATTGGATAATAAGAAAAATTTCTTTACTGAAAGGGTTATCAAGCATTGGAACAGGCTGCCTGGCGAGGTGGTTGAGTCATCATCCCCAGAGGTATTCAAAAGATGTGTAGACATGGCACTTAGGGACATGGTTTAGTGGTGGCCTTGGCAGAGCTATGTTAATGGTTGGACATGATGATCTTAAATGTCTTTTCCAACCTAAACAATTCTGTGGTTCTATTATCGATGGGCTAGAATATATTTTAAAATGTATTTTAGAAGAAAAAATAAATAAATGCCACTAACAACCACCTTTGACTTCAACTAAAACTATGAACAGCTGAAACGACTAAAAATTTTCAACCTATTTTTCCATTCATCCTGCTACTATATGATAATTTGTTACTGTTACACTTTAAACAAATAGGATCCAAATAACACACATGCAAAAGATTTTGCTGTTTCTCAGAACTGAGGTCCTGTTCTATCACAAAATAAAAAAGTATGCCAGTTGTTCCTTTTTTTTTAAAGTATCAGACACAGTAAGAAAAAATACGAAAGATGGAAATAGAACATGTTGATATAAGATGGTAAAAATATTTCCTTTGATTTTGAATATGAAACTCATCTTGCAGCTTATCTAAAAGCCACAAACACAATTTGCACTGCTATATACTCTTAAACTGCAAATATTCTCACTACACAAAGTGTTACTCTCTTTTCACATACCACCCCCCCAAATAATTAAGGGTAAGTCTAACAAATTCTAACTTCTTACAGGATTATTTTCACAACTTTTTAAAGTGCTGTACTGACAAATTAAACATCCAAAATTGCACTCATTGTGCATTTTAGTTAATAAGAGACTATACAGAGAGAAATGTAACCCCAAAGGACAAATATATTTAACTGTAATAATGTTCAACAAGGTCTCAAATCCTAAACTCTGAGGATGTCTCTATTTTAAACATCTCAGGGCACACAGAAGTCACATTGTAGAAGAGCAGGTAGCATAGTAAAAGTAAATGCACCCTCTTAAAGTTTGTTTTATTTTAGATGTAATTGAAATGCTCTATGAGATAACCCAGTTGAACTGTTTGCTGTTATCTAAATAAACATGAAATCAGAATCACTAGGCAACATATGAGAAGACATACAGTACTCCTAAAATGAGCTTTTAAACTTCCATTTGTGCTTAGTAACAAAGCACAGATTATTAGATAAAGTGGAATGCACAAATGACTCTGTATACTAGTATTACCTATTAATCCCCAAGTTCCATGTTACAATCATATAGGCAGCCCATTTTACCAGAAATTGTGCTTAAATTAGAGGAAACATATGATGGTTTTGTAAGGAATTTACAGTATTGTACTGCCAATCTGGAACTAGTCAATAACAGATTTATAAAAATTCTTTTGACTCACATCATTAAAGCACAGGTCTGATAAACTAACTTCTAATACTCAAACATGCTTTTCCTCCCACTCATTGTTCTATACAAATTGAGTGCCATGAGACTACTGAGTTAAAGAAGAGACTAAAACCACATGGGAAACACACTCCTGCATAAACTAGTTAAAAGTACCTCCAGATTTTTTTTAACACAAAATGAATATATTCATTGGTGATTGTTTTAATCTTCCGCAAAGGCTGAGAAATTATGTACTTGGTAAATAGTTAGGGAAAATATAATTAAACCCCATTAATATCTGTACTACTTATAAAACCATTTTATATCAGAAGAAAATTGTTCACAAAAATGATTGTTCTTCATTCCTACATGAACATGTCAGGCACACATTTTTCCACCATACATGTGGAAGGATTGCCAATGTTCAGTCTACTTTTTTTTTTAATTTTAGTGCAACCAACTATCTTTTTTGAACTCCACAATATTTTAAACTATCAGTTTAATCTCTGCAAATGCCATTTATAAATTTATTATTACAAAACACTGTAAAAATAATCATAGTTTTCCATTCACTTTTAGAAAAACAAACTTTGCTTTCAAAATGGAAAGAAATTCACTACAGAACTTCACTCTAGTAACTTTTTTGTCCACAAATAAGTAAATAACATAATATTCCAAGTCTATAAAGAATATCACTTGGTATGACTGCGAAAAATGCTCTCAATTAGATTCTCCCATGATATGCATTGCACTGATCCAACTGCTAGTTTTGCTCGACTACAATTAAATGTGTCAGAACAACTTTTGATAGGTGTACAGTTTCAAATAATCACAGTACTCTCCTAGTCCTTCATCTATTATAAAACACAGGCATCATAACTGAGTCGCAATCTTCTCACGCAGGCACTATAGTGTAAAGGAAGATCACAGTTAAGACACACAGACCATTCATTTCTTTGTGTTATGTAGCTTGTGAAAATGACCTTACACAGGGGCAGTTTAACTCCAGAAAAAAACAAGAGAGGGCTAAACCACACAGATTCTCAGTCCTACAATGTCCTGAACTACTCTTAATAGAAAGTTTGGCCATAATCAACTCACATTACCTTGGAGAGCAATACTTTAAATGATACGAAGACATATTGGAGAGAAGTCTGCCATAACATGATGTTTTAGAATGATCAAGGGAACAGGAAAGCAGGAGTTCAGTCTCAATAGAATTTCAATTGCAATACTGGGTATTAGGTATTTAATGTGATGTTGACACTCCATAGTGTATGTAAGTTCTTCATGTGTTTCTTTAGATATTACAAGCTGATTCAGTGAAACTAAAAGAAATTCATGGCAAGAGTTCAGAAAATTTGAAATCTGCAAGGTGGACTTTAGAAAGCAGTTGTGAGATGTTAAATTCATGGAAGATCACTAAATTTGACTAAATCTTTCCAGTATATGAAAAAGGGTATAAACACAGATTACTTATTTGTCTGGATTATTGTTCAACTGCAAGAATTTACACAGCATGCATTGCAAGGCAAATATAGTTTTGCTCAAAGCAACAAAGTCCAGCAACACATTTCCTACACAACTGAAAAATACTCTTCAGGCATGTAACAATATAAATATATCTATATGACTTCCACGCCTCAGCCACTTACTCAGTGAGACTCTGGAGAATACAGATTTGGCACATTCATAAAAGTGTACTGATTTCATGAAGAAGTATTACTGTTTTTTATAAGAAGAGTTGCTAAACATTCAAATTCTTCCCCACCATGAAGTTAGCTCAGAGTTCAAAAGTTATGCATAGTAATGACTTACGTTTCTTTAAATAATTTTAATATCTTTTCTATGATCTAGGGAGTTTTGCATGATCTAGCGAAGACTGACACTTTCCACAAACAATTACATGACTGCAGAATCACTAAACACAATAGTGAGTCATATTTGAAATGCATGGTAAAAGGCCTGTATTCATTAAGCTGACTTTTTCTCAACTATCTCTTTATACTGCTAAGTTACTAAATTCAGGGGACAAGAGGAACAGTGCTGAAAATGTTCAAGAAGGAGAATTTTAGAAACAATAGCCACATCAGTTTTCATCACCTTAGACAATAACTTCTCTTTCACATTCTTCTGCACTCATACAGCAGACTTGTTAGAAGACAGGTTCTTCAAATTTATTCTGAGGTGGCTTTGGAAGTGTGATGCAAATTCAGGGCTATTCAGGATATAAGTGTGCTGTACATTGTATTTTTAATTGCAAATTTCATTTTTACTATAGAATTTGTAAGCACTATAATACCAACAGCCATAAATTTCTGTGCTAGTGTGTAAGTAGCAAACGTAGACAGCATAGTAAGTTTGTTCTTAAAGCTTTTGATGTGAATTGAATTGAATTGAAGAATACTACCAAATAAAGGGAGAAGAATATGTCATCCTTACACCAACAACTTGTTTCAGGGCATAGCTGGAAGATGATGCAGTCAAGAACCTCTTTAGAACTTTTCTTTAAACACTTAATTATGAATGAAATACCGCAGTCTAAAGACAAATAAACTCAGTATGTGTACACAGACATAATGTTCACTGGCCAAGACTTAATTTCCAAAAGACACAGACACTTTTCAGTGAACGATACCTACGTTTAGCTCATCATACCAGGACACTGCTTGTGCCAACACACTTGAGCCTTTCCATGTTCCACTATCCATTACAACACACACCAACATTGTCCAGTTCCTGCCAAGTTTCAGCCACAGCTCATTCAGTGTAAGCTGAATGCTAGGTCCAATCAAAGGAGCTCAAGGAGAACATGAGCCAGTGTCTTGAATGCAGAGCTCAGCTGCTGGCATAACATGCTAACATAGTACTGTTCCTAGTTCTGATTTATGAAGTGGCTTTTGAACTACACCAAGTTACTTTCCTCTTGAACTTTAGTATCACCCAGCATAAGTGGGGAAATACTTAATTACTGAATTAGAAAATAGAAGTTTTATCCTAAAAAAAATAACTTTTAACTTGTTCTGCAGTACAGAACAGGCCATGGAATATGAAAACCCATATACCATCAGGATAAATTTAAAAGAAATATATGCTACAGTATACAGAGAGTACAGTAAATAGTTTTGCGTGATCTAAAGACAGACAGTTTCCTTCCTTTTTCTTTCAAAACCATACTCCTGGTATTTGAAAGGGATGTATGTAACACCCACACTAATAACTTCTCAGCCCGGCCCCAAAGTTTGCACCAGATCATTTCTGCATTACTAGCTGGAGAAAGGGGATAATAAAAATCCCACACAGTATCCTGCACAGCAATCTGACTAACCTTTAAGTTCTGAAGCTACATTTACTGGATAAAAAATAGAAATGGAGCTAAAAAGTGGCACCAGTAAACTAGAAATTAATTGTGTCTGCTTACAGCTCAGCTCCAAATTACAGACAATCCTAACCAATTATTTGGAATGTCCAAACATTCAGTTTTCCATGGAAATGCTAAACCTAAAATTTACTTCTACAACATCACACAAATATAATTCAAGTGATGCTTGAAGTTGTCCTTGGCAAATTCAGTTCAGCAGATGATTAGAATATTCAGTGTTGATTGTGTTGATGCATGTCAGTAAGACTTGAAAAATGAGAACAAAATCAAGGCAATCTGAGGAAGCTGAGTAGTTTTCAGAAGTTTGGGATAGCTAAATCTGTCATCTTGAAACCCTCATACTTTTGCTCAATTCTAAGCCACAGCTCTTTAGCATCCCATTTCTGGAAAAATCCTTAGATTTTTACAGCTCTGAAATCTAACTACAGGTAATCTATCTTGCAGATTGGGTTTTGGAAGTTCTGTAAGTCAGAAATAGTTCGGAAACAGGACTTCATGCTTAAATTTCCAGATCAGAGTATTTTATGTAGAAGATCTGCTGATGACAGCATCTCAAGTGAAATCTTCATCTCGCTTTATTCCCTTCAAAAAAAGCCATGACAGTAAAAAAAGATGAAAGAATTCTATATTTAATCCAATATTATGACTGAAATAACAAAGATTGTCCATTTCAAATTTCAGAAGGGAAAAGTTTCATTAAGTTTGTGTCACTTACATTTTAGTTTATATATTTAAATTTGCGTTATATGCAGCTTTAGATGTTATACTATGAAAGACAATATATATGCTTTAGTCATGCACTGTTTAAAAGAAGCAGCCATATAACTAAGATGCACAGAACTTGGACAATACTCATTTCACAAACAAAATTCATTCATTAGAGGATAAGCACGAGCAAATTGATTAAGGCAGAAATTCATTTATGATATTAAGGGCTTCTTGACTTCTAAGTATTTGGTTTCCACATTCTTAATAATGCTTTATACATTTATATTATATATAATATAATAATATATTTATAATACAATTTTTACATTTAAAAAATATTCGATCCAATTATGGAAAAAGAAATCAGTAATTACAGTGAAAAAAGACACTGAGAGTCTCTTTTCACTTTATCTTCATTATGATTTTACTTAATTTTGGTAGGCTTTCAGGATACTCCTTGGGAAAAAGGCAGTCAGATTATTCTTCTGTATCATATTTGAGGATGCTAAAACAATCTCCAAATCTATTATTTACAAGTAAGCAAAATACTGCTTTTCATTACTCAGAATGTCTATGTGAATAAGCATAGCCCAATGAACCATCAAACTGGTATAACTGAATCTCTTTACATCTCTCTGAAAATAGAAACGAGAACAGAACACTGTACACTTTACTTAGTATTTGAATGTGTATAATGTGGCTACTAATACATTTCCTGGATGCATCTTCATGTCCTATGAGGAATAAGCAGCACTTAATTAATTTGCTGGCAACATAAATGTTTATATAACTGGCATGATTTGTACCTTATTGTTTGATTTATAGCCAATCACCTTCTCCCCTAAGATTAGCTTCTGAATCTGAAAATAAAGTTCAAAATATGTTAAATTTCTCAAATTCTTTCTCACGTCACAGTCTGTGATCTGCTTTCAGTATTCTCTGTTAGGTAGTCAGACGTTACAGGCTTTCGCTTAACAGGACTGCTTATTGGCAGACAAATAGCATATCACATAGTCTTCTAGGTCTCTAGCTTCATGAGAAATGGTGAGCTAAGGTGCTCATAGTGAGCACAGTTTGACTGAAATGAAAAGACCCACTCATGTAGTCTACTATCCTCCCCTCCCACTCCCAAATTCATACGCACAAATAACACAGGCAGAAGAGGCACGCAGAAGCTCATACTGATAAAATAAGAAGCACAAACCTATTTGTCATGCATTTCAAAATGAGGCACAATGACTGCCAACATTAAGAAAAGCAGAATCAGGACTCAAGTAAGTGGTTTAATTATGCAGACGACATGGGCTCAATTCTTCAAAAGGTGCTGCAAACTAGAGGGCCAAAATTGGGAGAAAATACAGAAACTGGAAGTGTGAAAGCTTGGCATGTATTTTTCTTTGAAAAACAAAATGAAAAACTCAAAACTTTGGATAACATATTAATCCTTCTAAAATGATTCTAGTCAAATGTTGGTTACAACAGTGTATTTTTGCATAGTGTGTATACAGTCAGGTGATAATTCATACTAGCATTACGTTTCTAGCTTCACAATGAAGCAACCTCAAATGAGTGCTAATCTAAGCTCTTTTCATTTTAACAGAGACATTTGAGCAGCAAAACCTGCTTGAAATTCAGTAACATTTCTCACTGTTCCAGAATGACCTGTTTTGCACTAGAATGAACCAGTGAAATTGTAAATATAAACAACTATCTGCAGACAGTGATTTTCAGAACACAGACAGAAAAAAAGCCAAAAAAGGTTAAGGGACTAAAATCTAATTAAAGACTAGCTTAGTTTTCAACTGTCTGAAGTGAAAAATAGAAGTCGTGATGTCCTTCATTATTGATTTCATCTTATATAATTTTTAGAATAATTTCAAGTACTTGTCTTAAGCAATCAACACACATCAATGAAAATACAGAATGAGAATTTGAGCTGATATAATAGTATTATAATGCCTTCCACAACAAATTATAGTACTAAGTTAGAACAAAATCATCATATTATTCAATGTCTTTCTCAGAATGCTGTAATTATCTGAAGTATTAAAATACTTGTATTCTTTCAACACAAAAAAGCCCGAAGTCTGTATTTGTTCGCAGAATTGACTAAAAAGTATTCAAAAGTTTGTTTAAAGCTATGTTAACAAGTTAGATTTACTCTGAAAATAAATATTGTACCTACCCCTATTTTAAATTTAAAGACAAAAACCTTTTCTAAAAAGGAAAAAAATTACCTGCAGATATTTTAAAGCTGCACAAATAATAAGCTTAATTCAGCCTGGATTGTATATTTTTTAAAATACATTATATAATTCCCAACAGCTGTAGCCGAGATATACTCAGCTCATTTTAAAAAACGATGTATTCTGATTATATGAAGACTCGCAATACCCTAAAAAAATACTATTCCAAGGATATGAAACCAGATTACCCCAAATTTGAGCCAATGTGTTACACAAATATCTGAGTTGTATTGTTATCATAGAATATCTTACTTGAATCACCCATGTCTATTGGTTAACATTGTTTCAGTCAAAGTCTCTCTCTTAGTTACATTCTGCTTTTTCCTGAAGAATCTGCATTGAACAGCAAATGCAACAATTCCCATAAACTAATGCCAAATGAGAAGGCCAGTTAACTGATTTTCTGATTGTTCCTACTGTAGCAAATACTCAATGATAAATCTAACAGAAAAGTTGGCACTTCATGATGCAATTACAAATTTATTAATTTTTTGCCTATCCCACCTCTAAGAAACTGTACAATTGCTTATTGATTTATTGTGCCCTTTAAATATTTGGTGGCATTGCAATCTTTAAAATTTGCTTACTTTTAAGGTGCTTTTCACTTGTTAGTGAGTCATTCCATTGCACTGAGTTCCAAATAAGTTAAGGTCTTTGATTTTACAATGATAATAAATTCAGTATGAAAATTAATGAAAATTAAATATAAATAATTTGTCATAAATTAATTTCATTGTTACTGAAGGACAACTATACACACTTCACTAAACTTTTGATTGAAGCAAATTAGGCAAGAAAATAATATTGTAACCCACAATAGCAAATAAACCTGTTATATTCAAAACTCCACAATTCTTAACATATGCTTAAGTCAGACAGAAACACATTAAAGCTATTCTTATATATACACTTGCTTTGTAGAAATAAAAAAATTTAGAAAGGGATCCAATCCACAATACTAAAAAGGAGCCAGTATACAACTGTTACAGAATTTTTGTGTCTGTACAAACTGGGAGGCTTGGATCTGCTGTGATTTTGACTGGATTCACTGAGTCTGAAATTGTACTACTGATAAGTTGCTGAACACTGCTCACACCAGCACAGCTACTAAAGAGAAACGCATAGGCTGTCACAAGAGTACAAGAAGCTGTAATGGTTCTACTTGTGCTTGGAACATAAAAATACCTTTTCCCAATGCCTGCTATCAGGACTGCAGTAGTATGGGATACTTCTTTACTTACTTTACCACATAATCTAATGTGGTTTCCAGGAACACTATACTTTAAAGAGTAGTAATATCACACTTTCAACTCTGTCCAGGTACACCCTCCTTCCTTAAATTCCCAGTGGTACACAGTGTCCTGGTTTCAGCTGGGATAGAGTTAACTGTCTTCCTAGTAGCTGGTACAGTGCTATGTTTTGAGTTCAGTATGTGAAGAATGTTGATAACACTGATGTTTTCAGTTGTTGCTCAGTAGTGTTTAGACTATAGTCAAGGATTTTTCAGCTTCTCATGCCCAGCCAGGGCACCTGACCCAAACTGGCCAACAGTGTATTCCATACCATGTGACGTCCCATCTAGTTTAGGAACTGGGAAGTGGGGGGCAGGGATTCGCCGCTTGGGGACTGGCTGGGTGTCGGTCGGCGGGTGGTGAGCAATTGTCCTGCGCATCATTTGTACATTTCAATCCTTTTATTACTACTGTTGTCATTTTATTAGTGTTATCATTATTAGTTTTTTCTTTTCTGTTCTATTAAACCGTTCTTATCTCAACCCAGGAGTTTTACCTCTTTTCCTGATTTTCTCCCCCATCCCACTGGGTGGGGGGGGAGTGAGTGAGCGGCTGCGTGGTGCTTAGTTGCTGGCTGGGGTTAAACCACAACACACAGGTCTCATGATGTCTGTTTGAAGTCAATATCCCACATTTAAGACTGCTGAAAATTTATGCTACTGAGTTCATAAGTGGCAGAGAAAGATAGTGTTGTTTGTTCCTACATTTGGTTTTTTTCCCTTTTGTTTTGTTTTTGTTTTTCCCTTTGGATTGGGGATAATGTAAAAAGACTATACAAAATAGGTAATACTAAAGCAGAAAATTCCATTTTATGAAATTTTCTTATAATCTAGACAAGGATAATACTCTAATCTGATTACAAATACTGGCATAATGGCTTTCAATCATTATTTTTTTTCTTAGCAGACTTCACATGTTTGGTCACTTTACAAATAATTAAAAACTATTGCAAGACTAAAATGTAACCTGTAATAAGAAAATCAACCGTAATCATTCCATTTTATGCTGTAGCATGAAAGATAAAGAATCTAAGCCTAAAATTGGCTTTGTAAGACTTACACAAACTCCTTGATGATAAGAGATTCTTCCTACTCTGATTGGAGATGGGAAAAATTGAGAAATTTATGAAAACTCGAGATGTGGGGGTTTTCAAGTTCAGCGTTTGGAAGACACTTACAAAAAAGAAGATTGTTCTTGACAGACTTCTTATATATGACTGTCTGCAATCAGCTGAGGAAGCCTTAAACTGAAAAATAAAGGAAGGAAATTGGGAAAGACACCTTCATTTACTATATGTGAAGACTGGGGACAAAGTAGGCTTAAAAAAAGGTTGGAAGATACAAGGTAGGAAATGGGCTGACATTGCAAAGATGCAATTAAGAAATACAGACATTAATTGAAGATACATGGGCCAAACACTTAAAGTAGAACTAGGAGTACCAGACATTGTGGAATTACAAAAACATGGTCATACATTGAACTACTGGTTCATTTGGCAAAGAAATCAGGAAAGGACAATGTTTAAGTTCATCCTTGTTCAGCAAAGCACTGAAGTACTTGACTTTAAGTTACTGCCTTTACATTGAAGCTTGCTTATTCTGCTGAAAAGGAGTGTTTTCCTGAACTGAGAACTATCCAAACTGGTTTAAACTTCTTGAATATGACATGGCAGTGCATTACAGGAGACCAGAGAACTGGAATTTTGGGAATTGGTCATAAATACACAAATAAGGCTGTTTTCTTGTACAAGTCATTTCAAGTACTGGGGGAAAAAAACAGACTTAAGAACCTATGTCTAGTGCAGAAAAACAGAGGTAATTGTAACTTCTATAAATTAAAAATCCATACTCATCTTCATCAATAGGGTTAGTAGACAAGGTAGAAGAGAAGAAATATGTTTTTGTGACACTTACTTTTCAATATTAAGGAGACTAACGCTGAAAATTCAGTGCTGGAAAGCACAGTGTGATGCCTCCATCTATAAGCCAAGTGGTTTCTGCTGCAGAACGATTACAATGTTTTTACTCCATCTCACTACTAGAATACTAAAGCTGCCATTGTGAACCTAAAACCTACCCATTAGTCCATTATGCTTCTTTATCTCTGAAAAAATCTCTCTGTAAAGCATTAAATACATAATATCTTAATACAGTGCACTCTACCATTCCACCCTACAATTCTTTCATCTAGTTCCATCAGCTCCATTTACTTTGGCTTTGAACCACCTACCTCCTTAGCTTGTATATGGTGTATTGCCCTGGCTAAAATTTTAAAATAAATACATATGAAACCTAGAACTCACTTCAACTAGTCTCAAGTATAACATTTCTGCTACTCCACTTTGCAGGAACATTCAAAGGAAGTGAGGCAAAAGCCATGATGAATTATTGAGTGATGTGCTACAGCATGGTCTGACTTGACAAAAGATGCTTACTTATTCTCTCCTCCTCTAGAAAACAAGCCTGTTTCTGTTTTCATGTATGACATACCAAGTTTATTATTTTGTTTCCTCCTCGTTAATTTCAAAGTGCATTACCTGTATCATCTCAGCTCTACATGAGAAAAATATTTAAAGGAACTGGGCAAGTGTACAGATGCAAGTCTTTCTGTTTGTGTGACAATACTTAGGTTTACATTTAATATTGTGGGTTCTATGTGTACCCACTAAGTCCTTTCTACCTTGTATTATTTTCTATCAGTCCTCCTAGATTGTACAAATACACTTTTAGTATATCTACATTCTGTTCTAGGTACTTTAATCCTGCCAGGGTGTCATGTTGATCCTTTTTCCAATGGGACATACATATAACAACAGGTAACTAAAGGAAGAACGTACCAACCCTAATACCAAAGACTCCATTCTCCGTACTTAGCAGCACAGAACTCAGCTAAACTTGCCTTTGGATTCTTGATGTTTGTATTGCTCTTGAAGGGAGCATTTTGAAAACAGTGTATCATTCTGATTACAGAAAACACACTGAACTTATTTGCATGGAGATTCCTATGCAATTCAGATACTGTATTATTAAGGGAATTAAATACTTTGTATATATACACACAAATCCACTCACACACTTGCACACTTATATGCAATGCATTCAAGTATCTAAGAAATTTTTCTTAGCATGGGCAAAGGATTCTGTTAATTAGCAACCGTTCTTTTTTCTCTTTTCAGACCCTGAGAAACCTTTACATGCTTCCTGACAATGAAGTAAGGGAATGGCTTTTGTTATGAAGCTTAAAGGCCTTAAGACGAGGAGGCATCATTTGCTCCTTACACATATACACTACATATCTATTCCCTTAAGCAGATCATCTCCTGAGAACAACTGCATGGCAATATAAGGGTTTACAGTTTGTTAGCAGAACTATGAGGTCTTTATGTGGTAAACATGAATGTCCCCAGTGGGCAAAGAATGATTGCATAGTGTCTCTTGTCCCAAATCACCTTTTATAATTTTATAATAAGCATTATATGGTTATATGTATGGTATAAGCAAAATACCATACATAAATCTGGTTTGTGTAAAAACTTTATTAACGAAACAACTGTAAGGGTCTTTTCTGTCTTACAATATTATTCTAGAACAACATCTTGGCTACATAACCAGCTCCGTATGAAAATATACTGCAAAAAAGGTTTAGGAGGTGTAAACACATTCAGGCAATAATCTGCATGATTCTCAGAGGAAAACATCCTTCCCAGCCTCATTCTTCTGTTCCACATTAAGTGGGGCAAACTAAAGCATATAAAATTATAAATCTTTCTACATGTATCAATTATACTGTATGTAAGTCCCTGAGCAGTATTTAAAAGACAAAGAACTGAAAGCAATATTCCACTTGCTGACAACACAAAATCTAGCCAATTCAGCTTTAGAAAGCTCATCGTTTTTATAAACTGTAAATACTCTTTTCCCACACATGTAGCTCGTTCAGGAAACTGTCCCAGCTACAGTTGTCTATTATAGTCGTTGATATCTGGGGGGGGGGGAAACAAAACTCCAAAAAACCCTGTGCATAATATAGCTAGATAGCGTTCATTTCTAAGTCATTACACTCACCAACATTTTATTTTTACAGTCTGACAAAGATGTTTTCAGTGCTATCTGTATGAACAGAACTGTTTGTATGGAATGGAGAAACGATGAACAATAAAATAACTGACCCAAAGTATCCAAACTAAATGCCCACACGGTGGCGCTAGAGAAAAATGAACCCCTGTCAAGGGGTTTAACGAATACTTCAAAACTACGTAAGAGTCAATCTCTCAGAAATTAGATACTATTAGCCCTCATGCTCACGTTCTGTGAGATAGTTACATACTCCTGAAAGTTGGCTGGCCTTACAGCCAGAAGATTTTGTCCGGCTATGCAAAGAAATAGAAAAGTCTTCTGAGGAAGAAATACATAGTTTTCTGATACCATTCTACATTTCAAATGAGCTCCCATACAACTTCCTATGATCAATACAAATAAGCTGAGATACTCAAGAATACAAAATAGAGGCACAGACACTAAACAAAGAAACCTCATAAACAGAGACATTTGTATAAAAGTTAGATAAATCTGTCTCAGGATATTCAACAACTCATGTAGCAGACAAATGTGTTGGCTCCCAATATTCCTCCTGCAGCAAGTGGAATATTCTTTCCTCTTGGAAAGAAATAGAATAAAGTATGCTTGCTTAAATCCTCTGATAATTGTTTACTGATCTGTATGAGCAGAAGGAATACCAACAATTCTGTGTAAGTCTTTTCTACACGAGAAATAGGAATAGGAGCTCCTGGCAAAACTAAAACACAAAAAGAAAACATGCGGAAGGTGGAAGCAGGCACAGGTGATGTGGAAGAAAAACAGAAATATTGTCCAAGCATCCAGTGATGAGGTTAGGAAAGCTAAAGCCCAAATAGAGTTGAATCTGGCTAGGGATGTCAAAGACAACAGAAAGGACAACACAGATGACAAAATTAATACTTTTTGTTGAAAGAAACAGGAACATTAAGATCAAGGTAGAATATATTTTCTTTTTCGCTTTGGAGGGGTCTTAGATTATTTTGTGTCACATATTTCTGGGCCACTTGTTTTCATACAGCAGCTTAGAAACTTCTGGGGGATCACTTTGTTGAGAAGAAACAGTAAAATTGTCAACACGTGTTTCCAAGTAAGTTGCTAAATTTCATTAAATCTCCCACTTACATCAAGAGATATGCTGAGCCAGATATACATACTCCATTATTGGGAAGCCCAGAGGCTACTGGTAGTGCTGCATGCCAATGCCTGAGTCAGTGGGTGCACCAGCTGCTCTCCGAGGTCCTGAAAAGCCTGACAGTCCGGTTGTGTCATAGCACAGAGAAGCTGCTGGTGAAGAAATGAAATCAAGCAAACATACCAACAAACACCAGCACGTTTTAACTGCATCCATAAAAGTTAAGGGTCTATATTCGTCTGAACTATGATTTTATTGTGAATACAAACACTGTATGATGACAACTGGCATATTGCACTAGCTTCAGCCATTTTTCAACCAGTACTACAAAGAAAAAACAATTACTATTTGCCCTCTAGGTATCTGGTATCTGTATAATTAAAATGTAACTCTAAAATAAGATTTTCAGGTGTTGTGTAAAACAAAATTCATAAATCTTGTATCACCATTTCTTTTTAAAAAAGCTCTTGGGAAATAATACCAAGAAAACTACTTCTGACAAAAATACTTCTTTCCCACTGCCATTTGGCACAGAGATTTACAGTGCGGGAACCTAGTGCAGATCCACTGCAGACAAATCAGAAATTCTGATTTTTTTTAATAGGGTAGATAAGGTAGGACATGAGTGAACTGGGCCAACAGAACTAACACAATGCAGATCCATGAGAACTAAGAAAAATTGTGGTCATAAGACTTAGGCCCTGAAGAAACACATGTCTAGATCTTGTAGAACCAACATACAACTGACCTGACCTCCTTTGCCTCCACAGATGATAATTCAATATGCTTAACTGGGTTTTAATGGACTCACAAGCAATACAAATTTAACTACTGTAAGTGCTAGTACAGACATTCCACAACCATTTGCTTGTTGTCACTGTCAAGCACTCCTATCCAGGAATAAAGCTTTGTGAAGTGCTTGAATTAGCATCTGCAATTCTTGTAATTAAATCAGTTCAGCAATGAAATAAAAGTTGATTTTTACATATTCTTCACAATAGCATTTTCATTCAAATCACTTTTTGAAAGATGAAGTGCTGCAGAACAAGGAGATTATAACTCCTTCTTCCACTCTCCCAATTTAATAGTCAATTCAGCAAAGTATTTCCGAGTATGCTAAAGTTAATCACTTGAATATATCCCAATGAGACTAGTAAGATTTTAGCAATCAAAAGAAGCACAGGATTATTCATATGCTTATTGTTAAGTAATTTTGTGACTTGGAGTCATATACAGACAAGCAGAAAAAACAGCAGATTATTAGTTACTTCAGATGAGGGAGCTCTAACTTCTATCAGGCATAGCAGTATTATGTTGTATAGAATCCCTTAATAGAATATAGATCCCTGTTGGGATAGTCTTCCAGCACCCATAAAGCTCTTGGCTCATCACCTTTTCTTGAAACAAGTGACCCCTACAGGTCTTTCTTTTACACACTCCACATAATGATTATCCATGGTGTTACCTAATGAGAGCATAAAAGTTCCATATGCAGAGTCTTCAGACAGTAACAATAACCAGTAATACAGGAGTATCTTGCTCAAGCTAGTTTGGAAAGTACATTAATAGTAACAGAGCCAAATTTATTCTCATGGCATTACTTAAAAGCCCTAGACAGAATATAACTTTGGTATTCTTTTTTTCTGTGGTAGGCCAAACATTCCTCTTAGCAATACATGGCATCACTATTTTGAGGAGCCCCACAGCAGAAGGCAGCTTCCTGCCTCGCATTCCAAAGAACTATCAGGTGAGTATTCTCTTTCTCCTCAGAACTGGTCAATCGCCTTCAATTGCAGGGCTCAGGATGAACCTCTCTCCTCAGCTTTTGTGTTCAAAAAACTGTTTTTCATTTAGACTATGCACAGGCCATGAATAGATGACTGCTGTAAGCACATTAATATTCAGCTACCATCCCTGCCTAGTCAAGGAGCATACAACCATGTTGTCAGCTCTCAGCCACCCAAAAACAAAACAAGTTTGCCTAATACTCTGCAACAATGAACCTTTTCTCTTTTGTACTGCAAGGGAATATCAGTGTGTACATGGCCAGCTTGCAGATTTCAACAATTAAAGCACTAAGTGATTGCTATGGAATGATAAACAACAACTACTATGGGGCAGCAACTTATTAAATACTTAGTTCCTTCCCACGTATTTTAACAATCCCTTTCTAATAATGATACTACATTTGGGCATTGCAATTTATTCATCTCCATCAGAGGATCTAACATTCACAGAAAGATAACAGTATAAATATTGTACAGTTCTCCATTTATGCGTCTTTGTCGTGGTTTAACCCCAGCCAGCAACTAAGTACCACCCAGCCACTCAGTCTCTTCCCCCCCACCCAGTGGGATGGGGGAGAAAATCAGGAAAAGAAGTAAAACTCATGGGTTGAAATAAGAACAGTTTAATAGAACAGAAAAGGAGAAACAAATAATGATGATAACACTAATAAAATGACAATAGTAATAATAGAAGGATTGGAATATACAAGTGATGCACAGGGCAATTGCTCACCAGCCACCGATAGATGCCCAGTTAGTCCCTGAGTGGGGAACCCCCCACTCTGACTCCCCCCAGTTTATATACTAGATGTGACGTCACATGGTATGGAATACCCTGTTGGCCTCTTTGGGTCAGCTGCCCTGGCTGTGTCCCCTCTCAACTTCTTATGTCACTCCAGCCTTCTTGCTTGTTGGGCATCAGAATCTGAAAAATCCTTGACTTTAGACTAAACATTACTTAACAACAACTGAAGACATCAGTGTTATCAACATCCTTCTCATACCTAACTCAAAACCAGCACTATACCAGCTACTAGGAAGACAATTAACTCTATCCCAGCTGAAACCAGGACAGTCTTTTTGTTTTGGGGCTTGGTTGTTGTTGATTTTTTCAGTTTTTATGCAACTACAATTTATTTACTGGAACACCAAAACAAAACTCAGGAAACTGTAGCCCTAAACAACTTCTACATATATTATTTTCCAAATATAAAGGGGACAGAAATTAAATACAATAAAAGGTGGGAGAAGAAGATATCACACTTCCAATATTAATACCAAATGCTATTTTGAAGTTCCAAAGACAGTATTAGTTATTTTTAATATGGTTGAAGCATACATAAATGATCTTGACAGCTTTTTCCAGGAAACTTTTTTATCACATAAGTGGTAGTAAGAGGAAGAAGTGCAACAGTATTTCTTTATCTCTATTAACAATATTATTCTCTCTGTTAATGAAGAATAAAGAACATTAAAGGTTTTAATAAAATCTGTGTAAATTATATCTGTGAGCAGAACTTCATCAATATTCTTCATAATCCTTCATTTAAAAAAAAAAGATGAGTTCTACTAAAATTGAGTGAATAATTTCCAGTTTTTCACAAAACATAAACAAAATTTACTGGTCTGTTATTATCATCAACCTCTTCCTGTAAAAAGAAAAATTTACTGGTACTACGTCCATCTTATCTAAATAACCACACAAAATACCTTGAGTTGCAAGCTGAAAGTAAGTGTTTCTCAGTGTTTCTTCAAGAAATACATTTAATTTCACTTAGTTTCTCATCAGCCCTAGTATTTTGCCAATGCCTTCCAAGTATTCCAATAAGCAGAATGTACTTTTTTTTAATTCATTTAGGAAAAGATATATATCCATAAACCCTACTATAAGGACTTACACATTGTTGGTTTGGTGTTGAGGATCTCCTCTTCAAATATGGTCTCACAAATTACTTAAGTTCCATGACTTCTTTCCTGAGTTTCTTTCTTTTCCCATAAGAAAAACTTAAATCTGAGTAAGTTAAACACAAGGCTGAATGAAAAGATTACATAAGACATGGCTTGCATGAAACATGGAACAGAATCATGATTATACCCAGTAAAAAAGGAGAATCTCACATTTAAGTTGTTGCAGCCATGACACAGTACAAACCATTCAAGAATGCTCTCTAATAAAACATGAAGGACTTATGCCATTCTGCCTGGTTCAATTTTTAATCTCTTAAAAGCTCTTTAGGTTAGTTATATCTAAATACCATTTTTTTTCCTGAGACGTTACAGAAGCATTACACAACATGTAAAGAAAAAAACATGACCTGTTAATGTTCTGCTAGCATCCTACAGCTTTAACAATAATTACACAGATATACTGTGAACCAGAATTTATGAGGCTGATCACTGCCTAAAGCATATATTATATGAGACTTTCTTTAAAGGTTACTATAGGTTATGTAATACCCACTATAGCCATGCTTTCAGTTACATGAAAAAAAGAAAAGAAAACATACTATATGAAGATAAATAAAATAACTTACATGTATTCTTGCTCAATTTTGGCAGGCATAGGAGAGCCCTAGGGAAGTTGCAGGGATCTATTCTAGGACACCATGTTACGTTAAAAAAAAAAAAGCCAGAAAACAGGTAGAAACTAATCTGGATTTACCAATAAAAAACAGAGAAGAGTTTTGTACAATATTTTTATTTATAAAATACTTCCACAAATGCTAAGAATATGCATGCAGTAGCTATGGAAAAATTATGAATAATTTTCAGGAATAGTAGTAAAATGAAATTTGCCATTCTATACATCTGAACAATTCTGTATTCACCCACTCTTCGAGCTCTGTGGCACAGTACCAACAGTTAATCCGCTGGCATCCTTCTCCTCCCAAAAGACACTATTACAACTTTCTCAACTAGCTGCTACTATTTGGAGCAGCATTCAACAAGCTCATCTTAGGATAGACAGGTTAGCCATGATAAATCTGTGCAGCTACCAAACTCCTGATATAAACAGCGAGCAATCCTAAAGCATTTATGTCACACAAAGTTCCTATAAAACAATTCAAGTTTCTCAGGACCTTCAAACATCAGCAGAGTTTATAACAATGAAATAATTGCAGTAAATCAATTTGAAATTTATTAACTATCTTCATCTGCACTTGTCTGCAAGGGGAACAACCCCTTGTAATGGTACAGACTGTGGACTGACTGGGTGGGAAGTAGTTCTGCAGGAAAGGACTTGGGGTCTTGGAAGACAGCAAAATGAACATCAGCCAGCAGTGTACCCTGGCAGCAAAGAAGGCTGACAGTATCTCTCCACAATGGTCTGGAGCTGGAGCATGGGCCCTGTGAGGAGAGGTGGGGGGAGAGGGGCATTTTCAGCCTGGAGGACAGATGGTTTGAGGGGAGCATAAAGCAGTTTTCCTGTACCTACAAGGTCATCAACAGGACAGAGCAAGGCTCTTATCAGGGATGCATGTAGGGAGAATGAGAAAAAACTGTGTTAAGTTCAAACAGGAGTTTCAAATTGGGTGTCTCTTTCAGGCTTTTTCCCACATGAGGACAGCCAAGCAGTGGCACAGGTTTCCCAGAGAGGTTGTGCAGACACTGTCCTTGGAGAGTTCTTTCATTCCTAGTTACAGATTTAAGAATTTCACCAATTCTTAAAACTCTTCTACACCTACTTTGCAAGTCAATTGCCTTTGAATCTTTCTGAAATGTTAGAAGACCATAATCCTTTATTTTTAAAAAAATATTAATATGGAAACTGTTTGTCACATTGTGATATTATCCTTTTTAAGGGTATATGCAAAGATGAAATAAGGTCCTTCACACTAGCTCCTTTCAACAAATGCTGTTTTGTCATGTTTAGATTGTAGCTTGAGTTCACTTTACTCTTCATAATCCCTAAATCTGTTTCAGAATCACTGCTCTCAAAGGAGTAACTCTTGCCCCATTGTGTAGGTATATGCTGCATTATTTGTTCCTAAATCTACAATTTTGTATATGGCTATACTGAAATGCATTTTCTCAGCATGGGCTTAGTTCACTAAAATAATGGGTGATGGCTTGGCATCAACAGTCTATCTTCACTGTTATTTGCTACTTCCCTCCTTCTTGCATCATCCACAGATTTTACAAGCTGTAATTTCATATCCACCTAGAAGATATATGTACAAATAATGAATGACTGTTGCTCTCTTACCAATCTCTTCCAATATATGACACCAACCTACGTTCAAATTAAGAAAGCAAAATGCATGGAAAGAGTAAGATTCTAAAGTAAAAGAAGAATGATATTAACTTCATTCTGAAGGATATAGAAATTGTTTTTTTTAAGTATGAGCTAGACTAGTCTTCAAATTTATGAATAAATAAATATTTCATAGTCCCTATTCTGTTGCATGAGAAAGAAATAAATGTGACAAGACTACCCAGGAAGAAGAAAGAAGAAAATTCCCAAGCAATCAAGTGTTATGTGCCTTGCAAGGCAATACTATGGCTACAAATCTCAACTTCTCTTTAGTATTAGAGAATTCCCAGTACTACAGCAGCAAGCAATGCATTCTGATTTCTTTCTGCAAGCATTTAATAGATTCTTATTCTTTTTTTTGGGAAGCACAGCACAAATGAAAAATGAATACAGTAATCTATAAAATGCTGTCTTTATAAATAAATGATACTACACTTTACTTCATTTAGTCTTTTTTCAGTATATGAAAAGAATCCTGCAGAGCTACAAATACTACAAATCTGATGTATGGTATCAGACTCTTAAATCTTAAGACAGACACTCAAATTATTAGATATTGAAATATAGCCATTTCTGCTTTTCTTAAATTCAATTCCTGATTTATACAATGAATGATCTCTCTCCACTTCAGCTGTGCTTTGTAGATGGAACAGTAAATATTTGTGATCTTTTAATTAGTAGTCCTTAAAAAGATCATTTCCCCTTCTTATTCTATAAAGGAAGAAATGGAGTCACTGAGAGTTCAAATGAGTTAAGCTAAAAAAGACAGTAACAGTAAAGCCTATAATAGCACTCAACTCTGATACCATATTCACAGGACCATACAGTTTCCCCAAATGTCTCAGCATTTAATTTTCCTTTTTAACCAATCTATTATGCAAACAAACACATAATGTTTTCTTCTTTCTCTGAAGTATAAAGCTTATTCTGCTTGCAATACAGGATGATGTTAAACATAAAATCTGTCTTCCTCAGGTACTTGCTATTTAGTATGAAATTAATTTAAAACTTTAAGATTCAACTACTCTTTCATAACTTTGAAGCATACATTATTTAACAAATAGCATTTAGCAAAAAGCGTGGGTCAAACTTGAACTACTGAATATCACATGCAACACTGTTTCAGTTTGTTAATGTCAGTGTCTCAATCCATCAATCCCTCCCAGAAGTCCAGTATTCTGCTCTGCGTAGTAAGAGCTCAAGAAAACCATTACAGGTGTCCAGGCTCTACTTCTTTGTAGATCCTCAGAAACATTACAAGTAATGGAAAATTATTTTACAAGGTCTATCAAAGCCCCCAAACAACAAATATCCTACAAACCCTGACCTTTCAAAGGTTATGAAATAATAATCAATTCAACACCTTGTCTATTGTTTTCTGTACAACAGAGAAATACAAAGGTCATAGTGCCTCCAAACCCTAGCACAATTCTTCTCCCTGCAACCTGTTGGTCTATAGCTTCCTGCTGAAGTACTAAGATTCATCTGCCAGAATGTCTGACTATGTAACCAGACGATAACACAGACATAAGATGAATGGGAGAAACAACAACTGCAACTTCACTTACAACATAAATTAATACAAATATAAATATCTAGACATAGTACCTAGCCCCACATACTATCAGTTTATCCCTTCTTTTGGAAAATAAGCAGGAGACTCTAGTCTGACAAGACCTTCACACCACCCCCGCTTCACAGGCACAATACCTGCAATCCTGAGGCATAGCTCCTAGTAATACCAGCTCTATTAGATCCCACCATTTCATCAGATGTTTTTGAAAAAACAATCAAAACAAAGCTATAAACACAACCAAAAAAGATGCTATACAGAGGTACACAGAGTATGGAAGGAGAGAAGATCATGGTCCATCTAATGCTTATTTGGCCTTTCAAGGGGATTTCTCCATAAGCCCTGAAAAGGAAGCGATCAAAAATACACTGCATGGCAAAAATATTGGTTCAAAACACAACAAATGATGGGATGCTGAAATAACTCCAAAGCCCGCTCTAACCAAATATACCAAGGTAAGGTTGTCCAGACACCTACAGAGGACCTGGTAGGATTTGCAGTCAGTCAGGTGACATATCACAAGAAACAGCAGGTGCATGGCCATTCTGTCACATGTTCTTATGAATTGTGCCAATTTACACACTGGGATAAAAAAAACTTCAGCTGACTCACAGCTCCTGTTCTTCTGGGCCCAGCTGTAAGCAGCTGTCTATGCCTCTGCCTTTTGTTACTGTTCTATGCCCTCTTTCTAAACGCGTGCCTTGGTATTTGCTGTTTTGCCTTCTAGGTATTTTGGATACCCACACTCTATGAATACCTCTGTGAATATCTCCATCACATTGCTAGAGAATGTATCCCAAAAGCAATGCATCTTTCAACAGTGTATTTCCTATGTTCCTATGATGTTAACCAAATAACTCTTTACTTTAAAGGCATAATTGAGAGATTAAGTCAATTTGTATATTGCTTTTTTTATTAATTTTGATTCAGTGTTCCAATTTGACATACACAGCTCTATTAGGTGTTGGCAACATAAGAAAACAACCTGTGGTGTGACACAGTGAGAATCTTTTGACATACAATGAAAGAGTGAGCTTTTCTCTTAGGGTATTTCCAGGCATGTGGATTAATAATTGGCTTATTTGAAGAAAAACTCTATTTTTTCATTATGTTTCAACAGTGTAGAAATCTGGTTTTCACATTTTTATGTCTTGAGTGATTTTCTCTGAAGACAAGAAATGAGGACTTCAACTGTACCAATATTTAATCATAGATTGCTATATCATTTTATGTTCCTCGGCTGAACTCTTCACAAGGAAAACCAATACCAAGTTCAATACCAACCTTAACCTTGATTTTAACTGTCAGTCTTTAAAAGACATTTTTCTGTTTCCATTGAATTGGTTCTCATTTCTGTCAGCTTGCCCCTCAACAACCTATCCATTTTGGTGCAACTCCTTTGAAATTATTTCTAATTTTATGAAACATTTAGTGTTCTTCCTTTCCTGAACATTTTCCTTAAAAATAATTTATTCCTTGCAGATTATATGAACAAGAACAGAATTTGCAGATAAGATGTTACCATACACTGACAGTCCTTGAAACTTTTTTTGGTAAAAAATGGTCTCAACAATTTCTTAGTGCAAAACACATTTTCAGGACAACCTACAGAAACATAACCACACTTAATATAGCTCTCAGGAGTGTACTTATACTGAATTATGCTTATAACTGACCTCTGTTTTGTGTGTATATCCTGGAGAGGATCAAAAGTGAAAGAAAAAGAACAGGGAAGGAAAAGAAAGTAGAAAAAACAGTGTCATGGCTAAGATACTGCTCTCTTTGTTATGTACTATAGCTTAAGTATTTCAATATTTAACATTACTATGCAATATAAATACTCTTTGGCTAGCCTTGAGTTTTTGAATAGATGATAATCTAGATATTTCTTGTAACTCTGTAACCATTTCAGATTATGTAAGTTCAATATAAAGGTTAAGGCAGTCGCAAAGTCTTAGTAAGCAGGAAAAAAATAGGCCTCCTAAGAATGCAATTTGAGCTTATATTTGTATCACATGAGTTTCCATATCAATGTCACCTTGTTAAATAAAGTGAGAATCTGAAATAGAATTTACTCTGCACTACTGAATGCTGTTCTCTCAGTCAGATGGATTTGATGAAATGGTCAGTAACTTTTATTGTTTAATTTTTAATTAAATTTATTACTTATATATTTAGTATTTTATTCTAAATCAAAAGCTGGCTGGTTCTTTCTTTTTTATACTCTCATTGAGAGAGTACTGCATTACTGGATGTTTGTGTTCCTAGGGTAACCTGCACAATATTTACCTTCATAGTGCGTAAAAGATTGTGTTTACACAAAAACAAACACACACACACACAAAACCCCCAAATACCACAGAGGGGAGAAAGAAATAAGACTAGTTAATTTACTATATATTCGTTTAAATTTCAAAATACTGCATACATCTAATCTCTTCATGTAATAACATATTAAGTCTTTGTAAGGTTTACTATTTAATCATTTTTATGTACAAAATCCAACAGCAGGTGAGGAAGACAGTGTCTTCAGTTATAAGAAGCTAAAATAATGACTTAAAGACAATGAGAGTGGCTCTATTAAACTGTTCTCATTCCCTTTAACAAGAAAAAAAAATTTTATCAAATTATTTTTTACATTTTAGGATGTAGGTAATAAATAGTTACGTGGTCTTTACTGTGCCTACTCTCTACTACCTCCTCAATGCAACTGTGGAATAGAGTCAAAAAAAGTTTATTACGCAGCTACTAACAAGGAACCATGTTCTTCATTTTTATCACCCCTACCTGAAAAAAAGTCCTCCTAAAAGCTGCATAAGAGACAGACAACACTGAAAAATACTGTACTGCTGGAAAATACTCAACTTTTTCTTCTCAAGCTCCCATTTTTAGATGACAAATTTTGCTCTAATGGAACTTGAACCCACAAGACTATTTCCCATTATTCCTGTAGTTGTGCCAAGCTCTTCCATATCCAAAAATGTTAGTATGCACCACTATGATCAAGAGACTGATTGTGAGGGCTGATCTAAGCTTGACCCGGCAGAGCAACAAGAGATGAAAAAAAAACAACCTGTAATTGCTTCCTAAAGCTGCAGAGCAAAGCAAACTTGTTTTATATTGTCCACCCATATACAGATAAACATGACTAAGTTAGTTACAGGTGGCTGCAGCAGCCAGCCAGACCAATACGGAGATGGTATTACTGCTGCAGATAACAGCCAAAACAGCAGAAACAGGATTGCTTGAAGTGGCAGAATATCAGATAACAAAGGCATTTGTTCATTATGCCTGAATATGCTCCCGGGCAATATAACTCTTCCCATGAACAAACTAACAAAGTGAAAAAGAGACGGAACACATCAAAAGAGGGTCCATACTAGAATTCAGGACAGAAAGACAAAACAACTACTGGCCAATAATAAGGGCTGGAGTTTCACTTAATATTTGTATCCATGTGGTTCATTTACTTTGTCATGCTTGCTCACCACCTTGTCTCCTATCACTTAAGAGTAACCATAGTACACAAAGTCCTTACAAAAGAAGTACTCCTACAATAGTACCCACAGGAGATACTAAACTTTCCAAGAGGGCAGGAAGGGTACCTAAAACAGAGCATTTGCAATTTTAACAAGTATTCCCTAATCATTTGTTGAAGTTGATGCCAACATAACTACAGCAGTTACAAGCTACAGATTTTTTCCTGTCACCCATTCTGTCTTAACTATGTGAAAATAGAAGGGTCAAACTACAATCTGGCACATCCATTTCTATTCATTAAAGGAGCCAGGTTTTACTGTACACAAACCTTGAGAAACATGCAACAATGAAAGAATGTGCAACTAACAGACAATATTTAAGGTTCTCACTCTCTATTCAGTAGCACCAAATGCCTGTAATAGAGCAAGTCTTCTGCAATTCCAAGAAAGATAAGATTTATATATGCTAGCAAACATGCTATACACTGATGAACAGCATAAAATTGACATAATGGTTCTTCAGGGCTATAAACGTGTTTTCTTTCATAGTTTAATTGACAATGACTAGATTGACCTTTTCTCTATAATTGTAACTACAGTAGAGCAATTAGACAAATCATCACCTCTACCATTTCCCACATGTATTAAATAAAAAGCAAAAGTATGGGATTCTCAATCACCTTTTCATGCTGATGTTACATCAGAACAGCGTTTTACACTTGCATCTGTGAGTGAAAGCTGGAATGATGAAAATTGTCTTAAATCATATACTATAATGAAAAGTGACAAATATGTTAGAAATGCTCTACATCATCCAACCTCCCAAATACTGTGTCCTAAACAAACATTTGTGTCCTTCACTATTACCCTAATAAAAGAATTTTTTCCTGACAAGTCACACTTTCACTTATCCTTTGGCTCAGAGACCCTGTTTTGTAAGTAGTAAAATGACTATCTAGTTCTATACAAACACAGTCTAAGCCACCTGTGCACATGTCAAGAAGGCTTAGCAATTCCTAACAGCTGGATTTCACATCAGATAATTCAGTATTAGAACTGTCTCCTCGTTTTTCACTACGCCCTCCTCTCCTCTACAGGTACTTACTGTGTGATGCCAAAGGTGAGATAACAAAAAAAAAATATATACTCCGATCTTTCTGCTACTCCATTAATCAAAATATGCATGACTGTTAATGGGAAATTACAGAGTATCCTGTTTTAGGGAGGGATTAGTTCACAAGATAGACAGGGACAGCTACGAGCAATGTACATGTGGAAAAACAGTGAAATGAATTTTGTATAGAATGTTTAAGTGTAGTTGGGATTTTAATCCTGTTTTTAAAAGTGGTGTTACAATGAGCTTGAGGAAATCATATCAATTTTCTAAGACAAAGTTCATAAAACAGATTTAATGATAACACATTATTAGCTTTAATATTTCTAGAATACTATTTCGTCTTGATATATGACTTTAAATTTCTTGACACTGTACATTTATCAGTAAAACTCCTACGTTCAAACATACAGTCTTTATGGAAAAATCTGTACTAAAACTCACTTTCAAGTTCCTGAACATATCCTGTGCAACATGCATGCATATACATATATTTATGTATATGGATGTTACTCGGTATTTCACATTTCAGTGCAAAAAAGTATCTTAACATTTCAGGAAACATTAAAATATTACATTAGATGATGAAACCTTTATGGTAAAAATTGTAAAACACCATCTGTACTTCCACAGTGTAAAAATAATGGTTTAAATCACATGCAAGTCTCACATTCCGAAAGTATTTTGTAAGAGTAATTAACATTGTTTGTATTTGTTGAAAGAATTTCTGTTTCCAAAAGTGGAGGGATTTTTGTGCAACTCTTGTCTCTAGACATTTACAAGTGTGTTGCTATTCACATGGTGGTTTTTAACTTGGAACATAGCTGGGTTACTTATCTAAACTATACCACCAGTGGATTTTAAGATATTGTAAACTGAGAGCTAATGCTCATCCAAAGTACCTAAAAAAATTAACTATTTTCTTTTCCTGTAGGACTTTTAAGGTGCAATTGAACAATAAATATATGAATCTTTATATGACCGTACGACTCACTTAACAAAAGTTACTTTGATGAAAGTGTCTATTTAATACCACTGCTTTCAAGGTGTTTGCTGAAAAAGACTAATTATGACAGGCAGTAGGTAGTATCTGAAGAAGGGTGTGTGCTTATAAGGCCTTCTCTCCTGATACAATGACTAGCATAATTTGCAGTCTCAGGAGGACCTCTATTTTGCTCTGCAATACTTTATTTTACCCTTTGAATACTCAAAGTATGTATGTAAAATGAAACTTGAAAGAGAAGTGTGATTTCCTGAAATTAAACTGAAGATCCAGTGACATATTTTAGCTGTAAGCTCATTTTTTGAGTCCTTGTCTTAAGACCTAGGGACTGCAAAAATATGCATTGGGAATGTCTAGGGAGATAGTTACTTGAAAATCATCACCTAATCCACCAGTGAACTATAGTACAACACCAGTTTTGTTCATCCACTGTCCCAACAGTAGCATGCAGGGTCTGGAATCACAGCTTCTGACTGCAAGGACAAATTTACTAAGACCTAAGAGGCACAGCAGCCTGCCTTCTCCTCCCTCACAAGCTAGGGCATACAGCTGGAGCACTGTCTTGCCAACATGAAAACTGGGCTGAAGATTGTGTTAAATGCTGTACAAACAGGATATACAGACTTGATTCAAAACACTAACAATAAAGAAAAATAACAAAGACAAATAAAGGGTAATGTCAAAACAAATTGGAAAGGATGATCACCGGTAAGTGAGTCTTTTTAAGGGACAATTAAGTGAAGCTGCTGGGAGCACCTGGACAGTGCCTGAAGACAGCCTGAAAAGGCCAAGTACCAGAGAGCAAAAATTGCCCGAAGACGAACTTAATAGAATAGTATCAGATAATGTCACTGTAATCTATACCATTCAGACTGGTCGGTGGCAGCCAAGTAGCCTTAAGCCCATCCCAGTTCTTCCCCACAGACCACAGCTCCTGCTAAAGTGCAACTCTAGCCCTCAAACTGTTCTCAGCTGCTGGAGCACTGTCACGGTCTTCTGGTCCAGCCAAGAAGCCTCAGCTACTCTGTGATCTATCTGAAACTATCTCCAACAAACCATAGCTTAATTCCTGAAATAAGTCTTGTTTGAAAATTCCTAATTTACCAGCAAAAAGTCTATTGTTCAGCTGCATTTTAAATAATGCTTTATAACCATACTAATAAACTCTATGTTTATTATCTATGCACTAAATAAAACAAACCCAAAAGCCTATACAGTGTGTTATTTATACAAGTGGAAAAATTTCACTGAAGCGCAGCACAAACTTAGAGAACTTAAAAGCTAAATTCTGTGATTGTTAGATGTGTAAACAATCAAATCTGAATTGAAGCCAGTAAAAACTGAATAAACAATAATTAATGTCTTAATAAGCTTGTAAATGAAAGGATCAGAGACTAGAGCAAGATCTAGAGAAGAAAAAAAAAATCAACACCTGTTATTATTTCTATCCTGGCAGTTTCCATTTTGGTAGCCAATACAAAAAATGCTTCAAGGAGGTTTTGTTTTTTTTTTTTTTTTTTTTTACAAAGTCTATCCTTCACTTACAACCATTTGTCATGCAAAATTATGGAAAAATATTTTACAAAAAAAAAACCCAAAAACAAAAAAAAACCCAAAACCCCCACCAAACCCCCAGAATAAAATCAATCTGAAAACAGCATATTCCTTTAACTTTTAAAACGCACACATATTACTATACATTACAGTACAGTTTTGCAGATTCATTGTATTAAGGTGTTTGGAACAGTCCTTGGAGAGACCTACCTGTCTAGGATTTAGAATAAAAAAAAAAAAAACCAAACCAAACCAAAACAAACAAAACCCAATTTCCATGTTCTGTGATAGGTATGTTAGCAAAAAATGGCTATAACAGTGAAAATTCAAAATAACTTTTGTAGTGCTATTTAACAGTAATCATAGTTTTTACATTGCTTCATCTTATTTACTTCGTAAAACTGATAGGCATTCAGATTCATAGATATAATCATATATCACCATTTAGATCAGGGCTAATCAGGAAACTTTTTTGCAAACTTTATTCAGCAAATATTAGAAAGTATTGACTATTGAGCTACATACACTATATAGGAAAGCAATGAATGAAAATAGTGTTACAGGCAAAAATAAAAGTGTATGTGCTATTGACAATTCTTCTGAAATGCTTATTTTAAAATCTGACCTCAAGATTTTAAATATTTAAGCAAATTCTTAATAGCCTTCAAAACTGCAATAAATTTCTTTTTTCAAAACAAGACAATGTTTTACGTAGAAGATGAAATCTGTCAATCACAGTGACAAAGTATGTTTTGTTATACCAATTATACAGTAACCAGAATAACCAAACACATTTTTTAGGAGAGAATGACACAAGAATCTCCTTATAGAGATTGAACTTGATCTTTTTGCTTAGAGCACATGTTTAAGACAATTGTTTAGCATTACAGGTAAGGAGAAGGCGGCGTACAGAAGAGGTTATTCTGATGAGTTGTCTAAAGAATATTTCTATGTTATATTCACTCTTTGGAATGTAATTTATGTAGACTGCAATTCACTGAGCTGCAGAAAATATAAAATATGATTTGTAAAAATGATTAATTGATACTGCAAATAGGATGATTTGAAGTTTAAGAGGTGCATCTATCTAAAGGCAAGAGCCTTAGTTTCCAAGTAATGTTTGGAAAAGTATGATATTACTAGAAAATCTAGTTTTTAGTTTTATTTCAATTCTCTTCTTTTGAATTCAGAATGCTAAATCTTTAAAAAACATTACTTTGCCCTGGAATTTTATAAAGTACTAAAATAAAACAGATTTTTGTGGTTCAATGATGAATTGAGGGTTGAAGGTAACCTGAAATTTCTGAGCTACTGTTGCTATTACATAAAATCAGGAATGTCCGTTACAGTCAGCTCCAAGCTACAACAAATACTGACAATTCTGCTGCTACTGCCATCAACAAAGAGACCAAAACCAGGCAGGAAAACAGTCCAAATGGAGACCACTGAGCACAGCTATGTTGCGCAGAAGATATTTTCCTTCTTGTTTAGTTGCACAAGGGGAGTCTAGTACCATTTTAAATTCCTGCCGCAGTCTCCCACGCCAGAAGACAACTAATGGATAAAAACTTGTGCACCCACTTTTTATTTTTCCCCTGCTGAAATACTAAAGGATGGCACAAACTTTCTAAGCCAAAATCAGCTGGCCAATATTTAATTGATATGTCTGAAAGTAGAAATGGGACTACAGTTTGCAACACAGATTAGAGAAACACTTTCTTTAAAGTCTAAATGATTAATTACATTTATGTTGTATTAGCTAAAAGTTTTAAATATTGTCAGAACCCAGAAATTGAATTTACATGTGTTTATATGAGAAGAGTCTAAATGATTACAGATTCACACTGTCTATACAAACTATTTTTAGTGAATTAGGTCATGTATCAGCAAACAAACAAGTATAGTCATAATACACTGACATAATCATCTGAATTTTTAACTGAACTATTTCATGTTTTTAGTTTTTCTGCAGTTTTAAAAATGCAAGTATAACAAAACATCTAGCCTATATCAAATACCTGGCTAAAGGCATTCTCTCAATATGGCCTACATGTGTCAAAATTTATAAGATCACTTTAAAAAAAAATAAGAACCACTGCATACAGTTTGTAGAAAAAGAAACCACTGAAAACTACCAGCCAGAAGAAATACATAAATTGTAAACAATAGAGCTATAAAATTCTGAACATAAGACCTTCTGCTTTAAGTACTTTATTCACAGTAGGAAAGTACTTTCAATAACTGAAAAGACTACATGAATATTTGAATGCCATCTGACAGGCTTTGCTTAGTAACATTTTATACACTGTTCAGTCTAAGCAGCTTATTGTTATGCCTTGTTGATAGACAGCTGCCAAGATCAGCATGCAAAAACAACTTCTGCAATACAATGATATCTAGACTTTGCGAATAAAATTTACCTGAAAAGATTCTAGTAAGGAAATAAACACTTCAAGAGTGCTTTTTACTCTGAATTACATAAACAGATATCTTCTCAGTCACAGTAATCAAAAACATACAAAATTAACTTTGTTAGATCTATACCAAGTGTACAATTAATTGAGAACTATAAAAGGCCTTTTGTCTCCTGTTAGTACTGTGAAAATCAAATTTATCTCAGTATTCTTCCAATTAAGTATGCTGGTTTTTTTCCTTTTTAAATCAACTCATGCTTCATTTTCTGGATTGAAGTAAACTGTACAACTTCAGCATCATGCATTGGCACTCTATATAGAGTGTAACTCAACACAGTTTAGCTAATAGGAATTTGTAGGAGGAAAGAATCAGCAAAGAGCAGAATAATTAAAAGATAGTCCACTGTACAGATATGAGAGTTCAAAATTCAGTTTTGTAAATCAATTCCCACTGTTTAATAATAGCTAAAAGACCAAAATTAGCCTTTGGGTTCTGTTCTACTCCGGACTGGGCAACATCTGCAAGCAGGACACACCTGCATCTTTCTTGCAACCAGGCTTTTTAGATGCTGCATCTAGCCTCAGGTTTTGGCACATAGGATTTAGCATGCCTAACTCTTGGTAAGGGCTGAAACTGGAACACAGTGTGGCTTCAGCTAAAAAAATACTACTGTCTAATATGTTACTCCTGAAACAACCAAATCATAGTAACTCAGATTTAGAAACATACCTAGATGTAACTCTTACCTAGACTTAGACTTCCCTAAATAGGAAGCATTCATTCATTCAACAACTTTAGCATGCCTACACAAATGCAAAAATCTGTTATCACCCACCCAGAAAACACAGCATACTATGTCGAAGTTCTCTTATTACATACACACGGTATCATATATTTATGTGTACATTTGCATACAATATGAAATAACACAAACAAAAGCATAAACTTTAAAATATATACATTTTGAAAGAAAAATAACTAAAGATAAATAAAATGGAAAAAAATATCAAAATATTTCAGAAACAATTCCAAAACTTTAATTTCACCAACTTCATACAACAAGTTTAAGGTCTATTTTAACACACAAGTTTTCTTCTGTGATGCCAGACTTATCATGTATGGCTGCTTGTTTTGCTGACTTCTGTAGAACATTCATTTAAAAGTACATTAGTTCATTTTATAGGAATGGAATTAAAGTATTAATCATTAATGACTTGCCATTTCTATTTGTGAAGACTCTTGTCCTAAAGGCAAACAAAAGAGAAGTCTATTTATTTCACTAGCCACGCAATTTAAACAGCTTCCCAAGTAGGTTAATATTTCATTGTAGCTTGCTTTCCCTCTGACTGTGGAAAACTTAAGAAGCTAGGAAAACACTACTGGTAGTGCTGATCCTTCAGAAGATACTTCTCTCTTTCTTAGAACTTTTCCTGTATTAGAGATCCATATGATTCATCAAAGATCTAGAAAAAGCCTTTACTAATGACAAGCTGGCAGGTCTTGGTAAATCCAGCTAGCTGCAGCATCTCAAGAGGTAACGCGATCTCTTTTCACAATGGAAACAGAAGTACTACTGTAAGGAACTAAACAGACCCAGCAAAGCAAAGGCAGCTCTTTCCCTGTGTAAAACTAAACAGTTAAATATAGATGGGATTTTCACCAGAAATACTGACTGATCATGTGAATGGCAATAACCAGCTTTAAAAATGTTTTAAACTCATCAAGAAAAATACAAAAATCTGAAATACTAAGTACTTGTAAACTAATTTTATTTTAACTCTTACCCTTTAGAAACAGAGAGAATTTATAAAGAAACTGCTTTTCCAGCAATCATTTAGGTCATATAAAGATTGTAATAGCTGTCCTCTTTTTTGGCAAAAACCAAAACTACTTAAGATTATGCACTGGTGATGGTACTAAGATCCTAGTCCTGGGGTGGGTTTTTTTGGGGGGAAAAAAAAAAGGCAGGAAAATGTTGCTAGGGCAGGGGAAGGGGTGAGGAGGGATGACATCACATACAGAAAACAGTCCCTGGTTTTGGAAACAATGTTTTTAATCATGCTGCGACAGTAGCAGACTACAAACCACAGTCCAGATTGAGTGGAACCTGACAAACCTGTTCCAGTGCACAACTTTCAGCACTGCTCTTAACAATCCCACTACCACAGGCTCACAACCATCTCTTAAATGCCATTGGCTAGATAAATTAGACTCTTATTAAATGAAATCTGAAGAAGAGGGAAAGGAAAGACAAGAAATAAGACAGAGCAGGACGAGGTAATGGGTACTGGGGGAGATAGGGAAAGAACAAGAACAGAAAGCAAATTTTTCTCACTGTTCAATGTAAGCAGTAATATCAATAATGATGATGTCAATGTGTCTCACATTCCATGAGGACCTTCGTTAGGTCCCACTTGGCCGATACATTTTCCAGGATCCAGAGATAATGGTCTGTCCAAACACATCATAACAAACCTTAAAAAAATTGGGAGTCAGCAAGGAAGATGGCTGCTATGGTGAAGCTCACTTACTCTACCAGTTTTCTTAACTGAACAATCAAAACACAAACTATCTCTAACAGCAAGTGTTAGTATGAGAATCACAGAATGGATGATGATGGCAGGGACCTCTGGATGTCCTCTGGTCCAACTTCCTGCTCAAGCAAGGCCACCTAGAGCCCTTGTCTCCAAGGAGGAAGACTCCACCACCTCCCGGGGCAACCTGTGCCAGAGCTTGGTCACCCTCACAGTGAAAAAGTATTTCCTGATGTTCAGAGGGAACCTCCTATGTTTCAGTGTGTGGTCATTGCCTCTGGTCCTGTCACTGGGCATGACCGAAACGAACCTGGCTCCATCCTCTTTGCACCAGTCCCTGCAGGTACTTTTATATATTGAAGAGATCCCCTGAGTGTTCTCTTCTCAAGGCTGAACAGTCCCTCCTCTCTCAGCCTGTCCTCACAGGAGAGATGCTCCAGTCCCTTCAACATATTTGTGGCCCTTTGCAGGACTCTCTCCAGTATGTCTTTCTTGTACTGGGGAGCTCAGAAATGGACTCAGTACTCCAGGTGTTGCATAATGCCAGAGAATACTCTACAGATTATAAAAATGGTCGCCAGTGAAAAATTCAGGCTGTATTTAATTAGCAGGCAGGGTGTTTTCTCTCTTCCCCGTGTTTTGAGTCCTGGAAATACTCTGCCCCTTCAAAGGTCAGCTGTACATGCTGGCTGAGTCCCAGCTTCCTTCTGGCACACAAAGGTGGGTATACACCAGTTTCTTCCTCACTCCATGAGATTAAAACCTGGATGCATGTACTTAAGGAAGTCTCAGACCACTTCACCACGGTGCTGAAAATCAGTAGATCATGATCAGGGTATGCAGGGAAGTCAATGAGACTCCAATCCAAACATAAGTCAATGTTTAGCCTTTTTATTTTCCTTTCTTTGCATCACTCGTCATTCACTGCCTATACCCTACAGGCATCACCGTGATCAACACTTTCAGTTTAAGTTACTGCTTATTTTCCTCATTACATTATTACTGCCAATTTCAGAACTACCTAGTCATTCATTCTGTCAGTTCAACTTTGATTCCATCATCATCTTCTTCTTCAAGGATACTACAACTTCTCAAAGGTACATAAATTTTTCATCTCCTTTACAAGTCAGTACTTACCGGTTAATCTTGAATTCTAAACATACAAATATAATTACATTTAATATCATAGAAAATTCAGCATATACCAGCCTTCTTTGGTTTTAACAAGAGTTAACCTGATCAGAATAGAAGGCAATTAGCATATAGCATCTGACACATTTCCTGTTTATACGATGCCATGCTCCCAGCAATAACATGGGTCTTATGCTCACCTACACACAAAAACCCCACAAAAAACCTGCAAAATTATTTTAAGTTTCAGCTTATAACCCATGCAGCAAGGAACAGCCTAAAGCAAATTTAGGACATGGTTATGCTCCTTTCAAATGGTATTTATAATGGATATACTGACAGACTCTAAACAATATAGTCAGTGCAGTAAATCATTAAGACAGCCGTCTCCTCTCTCTTTTCTTCAAGTACTGTGTCTATTCTGACTGCACGGTGAGTTACAGGTTGTAACCTCAGAATGCAACAGTAATTGCAATAAGGACTACCTCTTTTCTGAACATTACTAGGTTAGATTTTTTTTATTTTTCTGTGCTACTTCAAATTAGAACACTGCAAATAATTTATCTGTACAGAAATGGTATATATACAAAACCTTTCAGTTTTCATGATGCACTAAGGACTCAGATTTATAATACTTATTTTCATGCCTACAGGGAACACTGCATTTTCTTAATTTCTGTAAGGAATGTCATACAGAAAATAGTCAAGCCACATTTGTGTCAAGTCTGCCATTTTTAATTATTTGCAATCAAGTCTAAGCAATTTCTCCTTTGGTTTAACAAGTGCATACCTATCTTCCAAAATTTGTTTTTATGCCATAACTCATAAAATTGTTTAGGCTGATGCTAGTCCCTTGCACTAAATTAATAACTAATCACAGGAGATATTTATCATCTCAAGTTTTTTACATGAGAATTGTCAGACTTAATCACCCTCCTCATCTTTTCACTATTTACAAAGTTTCACTTATCATACATTTCAGCAGTGTGACAACAGTGGACTATTTTCCCCACTTCTCAAGTACGTAAACAAAGATAAAAGGGTGGCAAACATGACAATAGCTTGAAAGTTTTACTCTTTCTGATAACATCCATTTCCACCAGAAAATGATTCCTAAAAAACTATTTATTTTAATACCAGTCATAGAGGGAAGTAGAATTAGCAAGCTAAAACATCAATAAATGGACAGTTACACTTAGTTATAGAAAAAGCATTCTAATTTTTATCATTGGTTAAACTTTGCAGACAGTACGAAAGTAATCTGTTCCAATCAAATGTTTGTAAAAAATAACATTCTTTGATAACAATGCCAAAGAAACTGTTCTCAGAAGGCTTTATAAAATGGGTTCAGGGCTTGTAACTAGAAGCTGAAAGGACTACTAACTCTGATAAGGATGGTGATTTGGGGGTTAACTGCTGAGATATGTGTTGAACCATATCCCAAATTTTTTCCAGACCACTTGCAGACTGGACTGAAAAGTAACATAACATTTAAACCAAAATTATACAGAATGACACAAATGTGTGGCCACTGCTAGATTCTGTGGGAAGTTCACCTTGCATTCCTGGGCATCTAAGATGTCATTCTCACACAGTATTGCGCAACAAGAGCAAAAACTAAATTATGTAAGATATCACTTCACCAAAATAAGGTATGAGTGACAACTCCCAAGCCTACCAATTCAAAAATCGCAGCATAAATACTACTCCAATGTTGTGATGAAATATTACAGAATATCCGTTTTGATAATCATAGTAAGAAAATTCACAATTTATTTGGTTACAGAAAAAACCTGACCCCTGGTAACCTGTTCTTAGTTGTGAAATAAAAACCACTGTCCCGGGTGCAGATACACCAGCAGGGGCTGCAGGGTGGTCTCAGTGAGGAAAGGTCAGGACTGCGCCATGCTGGACACAGCTGGTTCCAGCTGGCTCCAACAGACCCAGAGGACAGCTGAGCCCCTCAGCCAAGACGGTGGCACCTCTGTGAAAGCATATTTAAGAAAGGGCAAAAACACACCACAACCACACCAAACACAGAGAGGAGGAAGGAAAAACATGAGAAACAGCAGTACAAACACCAAGGTCAGGGAAGGAGGAGGTGGAGGTGCTCCACTGCACTGGAGGAAATACCTACACTACAGCCCATGGAGAGCCCACACCAGAGAAGAGGAAACATACGAGGAGGAAGGAGCAGCAGACACAAATCACTGTTGTACTGACTGTAACACCCCCCTCCCCATCCCCCTCTATTGCTTAGGGCAGTAGAGGACTGAGGACTGAAAATGTTAAGTTAAGCATGGGAAAGAGGCAGGAAAGGTGTTTTAATGTTTGCCATTTTGTTTCTCACTACCCAAATCTATTTCAACTAGTAATAAATTAGAAACAATTTTCCGCAAGTCAAATCTGGTTTTGGCAGTAACTTGTAAAGTGATCTCCCTGTCCTTATCTCAACCATGAGCTTTTTCATTCCCATTCCCTCCGCCCCAGTCCTGCTAAGAAGGGAATGAGTGGCTAGGTGGGTGTTTGGCTGTTAGGCAAAGCTAACCTATGACAAGAATAAAACTGGAGTTATTTATGGAAGAATATAAATAGTAGAGATAGCTAACAGACACAATAGTGTTTGTTTGTCTGTATGTTTAGGTCAAAGAAACTACCATAAAATATTTTAGTAGACTTGTATCAGGCCAAGATGATGGCACCTCTAGGAAAGCATATTTAAGAAAATGAAAAAATGCTGCACAGCAGAGTGTGAGAGAGAGGAGTGAAGACAACGTGAGAGAAGCAGCCCTGCAGACACCAAGGAGGGGAGGAGGTGCTCCAGGGGCCAGAGCAGAGATTCCCCTGCAACCCATGGAGGAGACCATGGTGAAGCAGGTTGTCCCCCTGCAGCCTATGGAGGACCACATCATGCCACAGCAGATGGAGTCGCCCTGAGGGAAACTGAAGCCCATGGAGACAAGCTCACGCAGGAGCATGTTTTCTGGCAGAAACTGTGGCCTGTGGTGGACCCATACTTGGAGCAGTCTGTTCCTTATGGATCATACCCCGTTGAAGGGACCCACACTGGAGCAGTTCTTGAAGATGTGCAGCCCATGGGAGACTCATACTGGAACAGTTGAAGGACAGGAGCCCCACGGAGAACTGTGGTGAGTTAACCTTGGCTGGCTGCCAGGTGCCCACCAAGCCACTCTATCACTTCCCCTCCTCATCAGGACACGGGGAGAAAGCAAGATGAAAAAGGCTCATGGGTCTTGGATGAAAAAGGCTCATGAGAGAGATCACTCACCAATTACCATCATGGGCAAAACAGACTTGACTTGGAGATACTGATTTAATTTATTGCAAATTAAACAGAGCAGGATAATGAGAAAAAAGAACAAATTTAAAAACACCTCACCCCACCCCCCTCCCCTGCCTTTTTCCTGGGCTCAACTTCACTCCCAACTCCTTTACCTCCTCCCCCCAAACAGCACAGGGCAATGAGGAATGGAGGTTGCCATCAGTTAATAACACTTTGTCTCTGTTACTCCTTCCTCCTCATACTCTTCCCCTGTTCCAGTATGGGGTCCCTCCCATGGGAGACGGTTTTCACGACCTTCTCCAATGTGGGTCACTCCCACAGGCTGCCGTTCTTCAAGAACTTCTCCAGCATGGGTCCTTTCCACAGGGTACAGTCCTTCAGGAATTCACTGCTCCAGTGTGTGTCCCCCACAGGGTCACAGGTCCTGCCAGAAAACACGCTCCTGCATGGGCTTTCCATGAGGCCACAGCTTCCTTCAGGGCACATCCACCTGCTCCAGCATGGGGTCCTCCACGGGCTGCAGGTGGATATCTGCTCCACCGTGGACCTCCATGGGCTTCAGGGGGACAGCCTGTTGTCACCATGGTCTTAACCACAGGCCGCAGAGGAATCTCTGCTCCAGTGCCTGGAGCACCTCTTCCTTTTTCACTGACCTTGGTGTCCGTTTCTCCCACATATTCTCACTCCTCTCCCCTGGCTGCTGTTATGCAGTGTTTTTTACCCTTCTTAAATATGCTGTCATATTGGCAATTGCCTCAGCCTTGGCCAGCAGCAGGTGTGTGTCTATCCAACATAGGAGCAGCTTCTGGCATCTTCTCACAGAAGCCACTCCTGCAGCTCCCCCCACTCCCAAAACCTTGCCACATAAACCCAGTACAAGAGCCCATGCTAGACCAGAGGAAAAGTGTGAGGATGGAGTGCAAGAGTTGAAGTCTTATGAACTGACTGCAACCCCTGTTCTCCACCGCTCTGTGCTGCTTCAGGGGGAAGAGGTAGACAAGTTAGGAATGAAGGATTAAAGTTGAGCCTGGGAAGAAGGGGAGGGTCAGGTAAGGTGGTTTATTTTTGCCCCTTTTTTCCCCTCACTATCCAAGTCTATTATTAATTGGCAATAAATTAATCTGTCCCAAGTCAAGTCTGTTCTGCCCATGACAGTAACTGGTGAGTGTTCTTCCTGTCTTTTATCTTTACCCATGAGCTTTTCCATCTTTTTTTTCTCCTCCTGTCCTTTTGGGGGGGGCCAGGGAGGGGAGGGGAAGGGGGGAGGAGTGACAGAGCAGCTGGGTGGGCAGCTGACAGCCAGCCAACATTAACCCACCACTTTGGACTAATCACAAAGGATTATTTTTTCATATATTTTTTCATAATTGCTTTTAAAAAAAAGGAAGACACAGAATTTAAAGTAGATAATTCACCAAAGCATGCCAATTACCCTTCTTTGTCCAACTTCTATTCTTTGTTTTGAAATTTAAAAAAATCTGACAGTCAGCCTCAAATCATTTTACAAAACATATCTGCAGGGTGAAGCAAATTTTCTTACAAATTTAATTAAAAAGCATGACATTCAAAAGCATAAGTAATTTTAAAAGTAAAATTAATTTGTGTTACATTATATAACTTTTTATGGAGTTCAAGTTTTTAATGTAGCTGACTAAACACCTGATAAATATGCAGAGAACTCAAAGGAGATCATCTTTCAGATAACATTGAAAAGATGAAATTAAATTAAAATTAAGAAATGCTTCATTCACCTAGAATGATTCATGACAAATATCATATAAAAGTACAGTTACTTTTCTGGAAGGCTCTACTATATCCCCAAGTCCAGATTACACAAAATGGCAGGAATAAGTATCAGTGCTCCTGAAGCACATTTCTACTTCAGTCAGATCAAAGGTGATGAATACTAAAATGCTGTATTAGCATTTGTAGTCACCACAGACAAAATGAACATTTTTGCCTGTGCAAAAATACAGGCAAGCTGAAAGCTTTATACATTTTTATTTTAGAAGTAATTTTATTAAAATAATTTCCACATCAAATATGCAGAGACTTATACTTTCAGTTAAAGAAGATTCATTTCAGTATATATTGTGAACATAATTCTAGCATTTATAAATCCTGCATTTTATTAAAAATATACTGTTAAGAACTGAGGTACTATTTTGATGCTCGTGTCTGCTAATGAAATGTTGGGGCACTCACATACACCAGCAGCTCTAGGACTAAACATAGTGAGCTAACCACCTGCTGAGACCATCTTCAGCATCGTATCCTCTACCCACAACACATCCAGATCACAGCAGATGCTCCCAAGGCTGATTACATGGGTTCACATGAACTCATGGTAGACAGTCAGTGCAGATTTTTTTAAACACTTCCCTAGCATATGGAAGATCACGTTAACAATTTACTCTGCTAAGTAACAATGTAGAAACCCCCATATGCTCTATGCCAACAAGTATGATACCCAATCCTGAGAAAATGATGTTGCATTAGTGACAGAGCAGAATAAAGCAGATGGAGTGTTTTCAAAGGAGAAAAATTTTCCTTTCTCCCGTCTGTGCTGCTGCACAAATATTTTGGTTTTCAGGCTTATGGTCTGGCTTCTAACCATCTATCATGTTTCCTCTGAATTTCTTCCATATCTTGACTTCCTGACTACTACCCTTGTCAAAAGTCCTTATTTCCAAGTTCCCCCATCTTGGACTCCAACCAGAATCCTCACCAATAAGTCTTAAACATTAAAGTATGGGGAGACTGTGCCATTACACCATTTACTCTGGTTTATTTACAGTGATATTTCATGAAAGCACTACAGAAGGACAGCAGTTTTCTCAGAACTGGTATAATTAAACCAAATCCAGGTTTCCCATCTGTGTTGAAAGCTCAGGGAGATGCACATAACGCTTATCTTCCCCCACATCACTAATCAGTAGTCTGATGGAGGTAAATGATACCACTACAAGGTCATCAACCAACACTACTTGCTGTTTTACTGTGCCATGCAGACCCTGCATATCTACGTCCAAGTCACAGCCATAGCTTACTCTCAACAACCTCCAGATGCTCTGCAAATCTCAGCACCTGCTAACAAAGTCACCTACAATCAGTGTGAGATAAATTATGTGAAAAAATATAGCTCTCCTGAGATATTATTAGAAGAACACTTGGCACCACCTACAGAGGAAGGACCAAAGTTCTTGAATGGTTGGGAAATTATTGTCCTGTGACTGCAAAACCAATCATTAATTTTGTTATGCCGCTGGAACCTTACCCCCACTGACCAGCAGTGCTATGGCACCAAAAAAATCTCACTGTAGCTCTAGATAAAGTTCCTTACCTTATCTGCACTATTCCCTGCACCACGATGTTCATTAAAAGAACCATAGATGCGACAGGGACTGGCAAACATCCTCTATACAATTATTACTATGGGAGTGTTTTCAGTAAGAAGGATAACTTAAGCAAGCAGAAATACTTTAAAGACTTCACAGTCACTGCATGGCTTTTAAATGTCTATCTCTAGGCACCTTATGTAACACATAAGTTGAAATGAATTGCGACTCAAAGTCCACAGAGATAAAGTTCACATAAAAATGTTAGATTAACTGCTGCTTGCTCCTTGATCATTTACGGATACAATACATAGCAGCTTCCTCAAACTATTAGAAAAATCACAGATCCCTGAAAGCTTTGCCAATTTGTCATACTACATTTTCCTGAATCCCCCATGAGGTTTATTTCTAGATGTCACTATTTTTAGTATATCAACTGGAATTCAAAAGAACAAATGCAGTGACCATTAAGACAACTTTAAGGTGATAAGGTTATTTAAATCAAGCCTCAGGGTATATTATTCACATCACCATTTATAGAGAACTCACTTTTACTCCCTTCCAACTGCAAAGACCTGAGATAATCTACTCATGATGCATACCAAAAAAATTTGCAGCTTTAGTTTTGTTCATATTTGAAAGTAGTATTAGGACTGTTTCTATAACATATTTAATTAACATGATAAATAGTATATGAAGCTTTTGAGGGAGCTGTAACACAGAAGAAATCATTCTGTTAGATTAACGGGTCTTTTTTGATCTTAACTCTCAACTTTTAGAGACCTTTTTACAAGTCATTATAAGAGAACTATTTTTTCTTTCATTTTAAAACTGATGTCAAGAGAATCTTAGCTGAACATACTGAATATATTTTCTGCTTTAGGTAAAAATAAATTATTTTTTTACTGCCGTACATAAGCCTCTTAGATAGGTACTTTCAAAAACAAAAATAGCTTTAATCAAAACAGAGAAATAATAGTTCTTGTTAATTCTTGCATGTGCAAAAGAATTGCAGCACCAAAAATGTTAGCAAGCGCCTGCCATGCAGAGATCTTGCACTTCCTAAGTTTCAGTTCCTTTCAGTTACTTAGCAAGAAATGTGATGGTCACAGCATTAGATCTAACACTGTCAGAAGCAAGAGAGCACTATAAATGTTCTGGGGCCACAGCCTTGCTTATGGAATTTATATGGATTTTTGGAAACAATAAAGAAATCTAAAATAAAGTTTTAAAACCAGTGATTTACTTCTGCTGTAAAACCTACTAATAATCAACTACCTTTAAGAGATAATTCTCAGATATATCTTCAAGCTATACCAGTATTTTTGAGAACTTTCTAGTTTTCTTTCACCTTTGGTTCTGCAGAAAGGAATGGAGGAAAACAGTTTTCCAAGGCTTTAAAGAAAAGAAAAAAAAAACCTCAGTAATTCCAGAAAGAACAAAAAAGTGGTTTAAGTCTGAAAAAATCTGGAATAGAAGCCCTATGTAGTTGGATCTCACAAGTAAGCAGGCTTGTTAATGGGTATGAGAGGTGAAGTGGTGGACCTGATCTCCCTATTTTAAAACTAAGTCAGGTAAAACATTAGACTGCTACTATTTCATTTATGCTGGAAACAATGATAAACAAAAGGTTTACTCAAAGGTATCAAGATGCAGAATCTCCTCTGACATCCCCTCTGACTAGAAGCCATCAAATGGCATCAAATAAAAACCAAAAAAAATAAAGCTCATCTTGCCTTAAATCATTAATGAACTAATATAGTTAGCTTAAATTAACTTGGGATTTTACCCAAAGTAAGCACCTGAACAGTCCTGTGAAATTCTGAAGGATCACTCATATCCTCAAAGTGAATATGCTCCTAATACTCTGCTGAACTGGTGTCTACATTGATTGCAGCCCAGTGGTTGCATCATGTTCCTTCTATGTAATTTTCAGCAATTCTTAATTCAGCGTTTTGGAGGAGTAAGGGAAATGACTTTATTCAGTTAAGACTAGTAATTGAAGCTTCATCTCACTTGTAAAATAGGAAAAAATGTTAAATTGCCAAATGACTGCCTATGAATAAGATTTAAAAAAAGGCTTTAATTATTTTGTAAATTCTCTCTTTGTTTGCTTTCAGCTAGAAGCTAATTAAAATAGCTAAGCTTAAATATGTAGCCAAGTTTTAGTTATCAGTCACATGTTGAAAAAGAACTGACAGGTATGATCAGAAATAAACACAAAATGGAAAGAAGTACAGAGACAAAAGTCAATGAGCTAAAAGTTCACATACAACAGCAGGTTATCTGTCATTGCTGAAAAGGGTTTCCTTTTCTTGTTAAGCTGCATAATACAAACTACATTCAGTATGAAGTTTTAGAGTCACATGCATATAATTAAAAGATGTATTTCTTACTCTGGTAATTCTAGTAAAGTAACTTCAAGAACAGTTTGATATCAGTTTAGATCATACTTAGCAGACTGTCCTCAAAATTTTCAGGCAGAAAGGTATACCATTTCTAAGTACTTTAACTAAAACCTGAAAAGTGTTTGTCTTTTAAATTTACATTTTTCTTTTTAATATTTTTTCTGATTTATTCTAAAATTTTCCATTACAGTAGCCTTATTCTGCATATGAACAGAAAGATCTAAGGTAACTAAAAGCTTTCAAAACCAGTGAAGTTACGTTAAGAGTCTGACCTAAACCTACAAAACCAAAAAACAGTCTTAAAGGCTAAAAGGAGTTGTAGTAAAAATTCAATGGTACTTCCTATTCAACACATTTCAATTTTAGTATTTTTAGAACATTATACTTTCAAAGTCTAAGCTCATTTACAGTTTAGCACATTCTTAAAGACTTAAGAAAACCTTGAAAGAAAGTATGTTAGAAAAAATCTGCAACCATAGGGAAGAAGTACCATTGCTAAAACATATCATTCTGGTTTATGAGAAACTGTTTTAGAACGTCTCTCTGTTAAAAGTGTCTCTTTCCTTTTTCTTAAAGCACCAGTTGTAATAAACCAGTCTGTTAAAAGTAATTCAAAATGTTCTTTCCTGTGCACCCTGAGGTAGTGGCTTTGCTCAATTTTCTCATTTTAAAAGGAAACTTCCACTTTTTAAATTCTCAGTACTTTTCATTTTTCATATGATCTGCAATATAATTATACATCACCTGTATGCATTTACTTAATGTTAAAATAAATTACTTGATCAAAAAGACAGAATATAGCAGGATAGGAGGTATTCTGGCCAAAAGAAAAAGCCTAAGGTAACACCCCAGTTATTCTTTCAGTATCATTCTGGAGAGCCTCCTTGCCAAAAAAATGAAGGACTTGTTGCTTTCTAAAAAAACATGAATTCCACTACTTAACCGACAAGCATTTTATTTTTCCTTATATAGTCAAAATACGCTTCATTGTTTGTATGCATATAAATGTTTCAATTCTGGCTACCTACTGAAGGAGTCATAATTGCAATTGGACATTTCAATCACACATGGTAAAGAGCACATTCTAATTAAGTCTACAGGAAACAGATTAGTGCTGCCATCTAGTTATAATTAAACTTTTCTCCACTGCAGAAATATACAAACACTCTGTAAAACACTTGTCTAGATGATTTACCCCAAACAAACAAGAACACTCAGAAAACACTGCTTGCTTTTATAGATCTCCTCCAACCCCTGAGCCATGAGGAATTATTCTCAACTAACACAACTAGTTAAATTTGCTTTACACTGGTTTTAGATGCTACAAAGAAGTTACCTGTCATTAATGATCCAGTTGAGACACAGATTGAGGGAATTAAGGTTTTTGCATCTCTTGACTATTTCCATCACCGTTTCATTGTCCAGTTCTGTGATATGACGTAGATCCAAGCTGGAAAGGTTTCTTAGCTATTGAGACAAAGATGACAGAAAGAAATAATCTGAATTTGTTCACATACATAACTGTTGTAAGAACTGTTAAACTTTTTGGAATCACATGTAATATATGCAAGCTACTCAAGAAAGATGAGATTACTATATTTTTCACAAAAAGGAAACATAACAGAGATATTCATAGAATCCAACTTTAGCAAATTTGGCACTCAGTTACTCCACAAAATCAAGACACTCTCACTCATGGCCCAATACATCTACAATAGGGGCCAAGGCCTTCCTCCTTTTAACTATATGGGGTATAAGATACCAAGGTAGCACACCAAGTCATTTAATTATATGAAAAACAGGGGAGGAAGGGGAGACAGCACATTTGTGCTTAGATTCAAATGCATATGATTGAAGACTCCAAAGTCTAAGGCTTTCAAATTAAGTAAATATTACAAACTCCCTGGAAAATACAGTATTTATACTGTAGTCTCCCCTGCACAGCCTTCAATAATAATTTGAATATTCTGACAAACAAAAGTTGGAGTCACAGAACAATACGATTAAGATTTATGCAGTGATTAAACTGATTTATTACTATTGTTAATCATTGTAATGTCCTTCAAAAGCAAACAAAACCCTCTTAACTACTTTTATGAGCTATGGATTCAGAGAAGAAAATTTTTATAGATTTCTGCAGTATCCTTAAACAACAGATCAGTTTAGTCATAATAACCCCCAAGTGCTGTTTGCTTTTTAAGCTGTCTGAAATAATCTCTGTTATGCTCTGGAAAAATAATTGCATTAGGTAATACTGACACTTTAATTAAATTTACCTTCCCTGTAAGAAAGAAAAAATAATCCTATTCAGTGGTTTAAGTCACTAAGGATTTGATTAAGTAAAGGCATACAACTGAGATCATATAATTGGCCCACTTCAGTAGTTAATTATTAAGTCAATGTATTTAAGGAAAAAAACAAAAAAAAAGGGGGGGGGTAAAAAGAAAAGGGAAAAAATAGGACTTCAAATGTAGGTAGTCTTCTACAGAAACTGGTGTTCTTGTGTTTTGTTCCAGAAGCTTTTAACATTCTCCAAACTAAAGCTGAAGATAAACCACATACTGCTTCCAAAAATTCTGCAAAACAAGCATAAAATTAAGGAACCTGACCTCTGAGAAACAACTGCAGGGTATTGTCTAGAGGAAGTAGGACAATAATATTCCTGTTATTAGGATACTACCACAGGTGTACTGTGGAGGTGCTTGTTGTAATCCCATTGAATTTCTGATAATCCTACTTGCCTATTAGGGAGAAAAGCACATAATGATTGATACTGTGTTGGTAAAATGGACAGATTTTACAAGCTCTGCCTCTCTGCATTTCATACATACTGCTCTAGCAGGAAGTTTAAAAGACATACCTTCTACACACTCAAAAAAAGCTCACAATCAATCCCTCATTTCTTCTGCATAGATTAAAAGAAGGGGAATAGCTTCATACAGCTATTGATATTAGATACTTCAGCCTTTAGACTATGTTGGCAATAACATGGCCAATGTCTATGACATAGAAAATAAACCTACTGAACAATTCAACAATGTGTATGTTCTATGACAGTAAACAAATATTTACCAGGAGACATCAAAGACATGTAGAAAATCTTCCCATTAAAAAAAAACCAAACCCCAAACCAGAATTCTTAACTAAAACATGCTTTCTTTCACAACAACAGTCTTATGAGCAGGTGACAATACTGGTGATACTTTTGTCATTATTATTACTCACAGAGTAAAAAACATAAACTTACACTAAGGATAAAACAATGCACAGAGGTAAGTGCTTCTTTAAAAAGTGTCTAACTAACATGGCTTCAAATTAGTTAAGAGGTAACAGTAGAGTACCTCACTGAGGCAATGATGAATGTAGCAGAAAAAAATTGTGATTTCCCAGGAAAAAAAAAAGACTTTTGCTTTGCATGTGTAGACTCAAAAACCAAACTGAATTCCTAGTATTCCTGTTGACCAAATCAATAGGGTTTCCAAGGTAGATTTTAACCTTTACCATCACAAGAGAATGATCATTCCCTCATTGTTTCTTTCGTTCATACTAATAATGGTCTACCACTATATTCAATATACAGTAACTCAACCATCACTTGCCTTTTTTACTGTCACATTCATTCATTTTGAACAGCCTGCCTGACACCTGACCTACTTGGTAGGTTAATTCTTTTTATCAGGCACAATGTACTCGATCCATAAAACCTCACTGTCTTAGAATTTTGAAGAAACTGCTTCAGACTGATGCAAACTCAAGAATAATTTGATCTATACAACCTCACTATTGCCATTTCAGATGAGTGAGCGATTTTCAAGAGCTGAAGTACTGGATACACATTCCTTTAATAATGGACCTTCTGTCATGATTTTGTATTAAACTGAACATGACAGGTGAAAAGAATACCCCTTTGCCTATTTAAATTTGAGGTATCAACATCTTATTACAGGTAAGAGAATTGTTATAAATGTATATGTAACCATATTTCATTAAAAAAATGGGATGGATACTTTAATGACAAATGTCCTATTTTATATTTTACCTGGAAAAGCAATTGTAAGGGGTTAATGATAGAATGCTGAATTCTTTATTAATCACTAATATTATAAAAAAAAAGGGCAAGAAAAATTACCTAAGTTTATATTCTACCTCTAACCCTCACATATAAAAGTAGTATGATATAAAAAACATTAACAAATTAGCATTTTTCCACAGGAAAAGGATATTCTGTGACTTAAATACACAATCTTAGGGCACCAGTATGAATAAAGTTTTTCCTTTTTTTTTTTTTTTTTTTTTCAATCAAAAACAATTTTCTTCATGCAGCAATACCATTTTATTGAGCAATTTCAGGGCCATTCTTCTACAGATATTCACACTTTTCTTCAACTCTTACTTTTATAGCTCTACAAAGAATGTTTAGCATGAGCAGAATTTAAACTTTGAACTCAGCTCCAGCAGACAAAAATGTTTTAACTGAAGAAGGAATATTTAATGTGACTATAAAACAGACAACGCCAATAGCAGGCAGATGCCTTAAAAATACAAAATAGAAAATAAAAGAAATAAGAGAAAGCAAGAACAGTTAAAGTAATTTTCGGTGCTACATATATACACAACCTTGCTGAAATTACTGAATACTGACTCAGTATTAAAATTGTATGAGATAGTGTAATAATAGCATTTAAGTTTCAGAGAAAGTCTAGTTAGATGAATGAGATTAGAAGGGAACAGAATATGTTGGTCCCTTCCTCTCAGTCCCACTAACAGAGAATTGACAGCCTGGTATGTAAAGGTTTTGTGAAGAGATTGCCTGTTAAAATGTACTGAAAGGGAATTGTTCTACTGTGAATGACAGATGCAAAAGAACCACTTAGATTACAAAATGGTTTTGGAAAAAAGGAATTCTGAAAAACCAAGCTTCAGTTCTTTTAAAAAGATATTAAAATTAAAAAATTAAATACTATTATTTTTAAGAAATTACCTACTACCTTTGGATCTCAAATATTTTGAATTATGATAAAATAATTTTTGTTTAATAATTTTGTTGACTGGTTTAAATGAAATCTTATGGAAGTTGATGTATTTAAAGATTCAGAGATTATCATACTATTTGTGCGCCTGAATGTTATGCAGTTTGTAAGACTTCTGTCTTGATTATTGGAACTTGTAATATTAAAATATGTGCAACCCTAATCAAGAAGAGAGAGCATTTGAAAACTATCATAACCAAAAGAGAGAGAGAGAGAATATGCCTGTTTTGAGACTGCTGAAGTTTAGGATAAATTTTGTATACTTTAGTTGACAAAAAATTACTATTACCATTGGGATCACAGGTAATTTTTCAGTGTGGGTGTATCAACTCCTGTGAATATTTAGCTGTTACTGTAGGGGACTACTAATATATTATAATATTATGATAATATAATATTATTTTTTGGTTGGTTGGGTTTTTTTGTTCCCCCTACGCTTCCACAATTCCTGTAGAGATACGCTTCCTTAAAAATCATAGAATAGAATGGAATCATAGAAACATTTAAGTTGGAAAAGACCTTTAAGATCGAGTCCAACCATAAACCTAACACTGCCAAGTCCACCACTAAACAATTCACATAAGATCAATCCTCTTCAGAACTAAAGCCAAATTATTTCTGAAGGAAAGTGTTCATAAGGTCTTAATGAGCTTTAAATTCACATCTTTCACTAATTAAGCTTAATTTTCTTGAAACTCTCTGCATATACATGCCTTCAGGGAATAAACTGCTCTCTGATTTAAGCCCCCAAAAGCAAATGTACGATCACAGGAAATCAAAAATAGTAACCTACAAAAATTGTAAATCACATTCTTTTTATTATTATGTCAATAGAATCTATAAACTATTTTTTAAAAAGTCACATACAATAATTATTACTTAAGAGCTGAAGTAACTGAAATATATTATTGAGATAAACTGTGTTCCTGAAACAGTAATCATACATGGTTTCAAGAATTGGAAAATGATTGAATAGTTTAATGGAGAAAACTATTTTCCCATAGACTGATTTAATGTTCTGCACATTCACAACTTTAAATTTCATTTCTTAAAGTTCAATATTGCAGAACATTGAGCTTCCATTGCTTAAATAAGTACACGTTCAAAATCTGTGTTTTAAGCACAGAGACATAATTTGCATTACTTACAAAAAACAAGAGAAAGTTTGTTTAGAAGAGTGTAGGTATTTGTAAAAAAAACATGCCTGAGGAAAAAAGGGAGTTGAAAAATATATGTTAATTAAGGAAACAAATTTATTCAATAGATTCCTTTGTTTTGTAATGTACGACAGCAAAACACAATAGGAAAGTGGATGACATCTGTATTCAAGCTGCTACTCCTTCCAAGATGACAGATAATAATTATTTGGGGTTTGATTTTTTGCATGCATACTTTTACAAGTTATGCTACAAAAATAAATATATTGCCCTCCTTTCTAAAATTAAGACCCACTGTAGAGACCCACTTGCACATACATAAAAACTGCACATATAGTATCCATGCTACAAGACTTATTTCAAGTTTATAAACTTTAAAAGTTGCTGTTAAATTACATTATCACTGATTCATAGTTTACTCACTCTGTTATTTACTCTCAAGTACCTCCAATCAACTGTTGTTTGGGTTTTTTTTTTAAAGTTTCACACACCCACAGAGCACTGAAACCCTTTCAACCATGCAATCAGTCTTCTTTGCAATGCATTTTTTACTTCACTGCAACGTGAAAGAAACTGCAGTTGGGTACAACTATCAAATTCTTTAAAATGATGAAAAGAATCTCTTAGGAGGGACTCAGTTAACTTCATTCAACAAAATGGTCAGCTTCAGTTTGGTAAGATGTAAAAAGGTTCTCTTACACAGTCTATGGCACTACATCATTTAAAATTTCAAGTCAATCATCACAAAGAATGTCACAGAATCACTGTTCAAAAATCCTTACTTAATGACTTTTTCCTATCATTGGAAGACTAACATTTAAAAGGACCCTTTGTATGTACATACAGTACCTCTGATCTTGCCCAATAATCATTATTTACTTTAGGTGCATTTTTTGTAGTTTATAACAACTTCAAGGATAAAAGGCACTAGTGTGACAACATGGTTTTGCTCAAGAAGCAAACTTTTTTTGAACATCACTATGTTCAGTAGAAAAATAATGAAAATAAACCCTGAATGCTTCTTCTTTTTCTAAAATATACAACATTTTCACTCCATATCCCACAATTCACTATTAAAAAAGCTCTGTGGTTCAGCTGCAACATAATTCAGAATTTTCAAGTGCCAGTATTTTTAAGGAGAGCTAACATTACTAGGGGAAAAATACAGTAACAAGAAACCACTCTATTTTTATACATCCATCAGCCTCAAAGCAATTTTACAACAGAGGCCAGTGCTGTTATCTCCAGTTTGCACACAGGAAGCAGAAGGACAGAAGGGAACTAGGTCTGCACAGTCTTGTGGGACACACTCACAGGCCACATAGAACAAAGAACAGATTCCACATTCTCTAAGAACACGGGACTGGAATTATTACTAAGCACTTATGAAGTACTAGTTAAGAACTGAACACAAGAAATACACTGACCATAAGAAATACATGATGGTTAGAACAAAAAAATTATGTCACCAGCAGATGAGTTCTGGAAAAAGACAGATGCAGCAGTTAAATATCATGTTACTACTCCCCAGTTATTTGTTTTAACTCCCTGCTGAAGCTTATTTCCTCAAAAGAACTGTAGAAATGGAACATGTGTCTGTGCTAGCTGCTTCAGTGCAATTCAGAGTTTTAGTTAAAATTGCCTGCTGTACTATGAGGAAGTAACACCTGCCAGAGGAGCCAGGTGGAAACACTACTGAAGTCATTGCAGCAAGATTAATCAGGTATCACTTGTCAATAGCTTCAGAGTAAAAAAGCCTGAAGTCCAATACAGTTTCCCAGTCACTGTATGACTGGGAAAATCTTTTACTCGCTCTTTTTCCCCTCAATATATACGGCATCATCCCACCTGCCTATATTACATGCATGTATACCTCAGCTTAAAGTAGCAATAAATGTAAAAAAAAAACCTTGTTATTGCACACAGGAAGTCACTCATATATGAAAGAATACTTAGCAAACCTTACAGAAGACATCATATCAGAGAATCATAGAATAGTTTGGGTTGGAAGGGACCTTTAAAGATATCTAGTCCAGTCCCCCCGCCACGAGCAGGGACATCTTCAACTAATCAGGTTGCTCAGAGCTGCATCCAACCTCACCTTCAACGCTTCCAGGGATAGGGCATACACAGCCTCTCTGGGCAACCTGTTCCAGTGCTTCACCACCCTCCTCATAAAAAACTTCTTCCTCATATCTAGTCTGAAACTATCCTCTTTCAGTTTAGAACCACTACCCCTTGTCCTATTGCTACAGGCCCTACTGAAAAGTCTGTCCCCATCTTTCTTATAAGCCCCCTTTCAGTATTGAAAGGATACAATAAGGTCTCCGCAGAGCCTTCTCTTCTCCAGGCTAAACAACCCCTAATGTTCAGTGTTATCACATCACTGTCTCTGCAGTATTAATAGCCTACAGAAAGTTTTTATAGATGGAGGGGAGGAAACTGGAATGCCCAAGTCTCAAGTCCCAACAAAAAGCACATGCACCAATTACTTATCCCATATGACTTTTTTCAAGTTTGTGACAAAGCAACCTCCTAGATATTTTCTGAAGGACTATGTACAACAGCGTCACTCCTATGTAAATCAGGATTTCTAATAATTTATTATTATTAAACCATATGAAAATCAGAACTAAATGTTAATAAGAAAATTCAAGATCTTGACTTTTCTTTAATCGAATAAAGGGGATTATAAAGTCACTTGGTTGAAGGATAAGACATCTATTAAATACTCAGTTAATCTAGGCCAGAATAATGCAGTAACCAAAGCATGCACCTGAAAAGCGATCTGTGTGGGAGTTTCCCACAAAGCCTTGGACTACATAACCTGCCCTATATCAGACTTCTAAATTATACACCTCCTATATTTATACTGTGTATATAAATATAACCTATAGTTATACATATATAGTTTTCATAGGACATGAAAATTATTGTATTATTTCTCTCTCCTGCAGGTATATGCCCCTTTTATACATCACTTCAATACACACAGAGCCCTTTCCAAATTGCATCCTTTGAGGTGCTATAACTTTAGCATGCAAATTAATTTCTCTGGCTTATTTCTTTTTGCATGTGTTCCAAAATGTATTCAATTCTTCTGTATCTTCAGCTACTGAGCTGCCCTAAACTGATGAAAATATTTTACAGAAAACCTGAATGGTTCTGTACAACAAGAGGACTGCACAGTTCCATCAAAAAAATTGTATTTTCTTAAGGCACGTTCTGTTTTCATTAAATATGCTCTCCACTTGCTACTTCAAGATCTCTTTAGCCATTTTCATGTTTACCAGAAATTTTCATATTCAATACCCATTTCTACAGTCATCTTTACCAGTTATAATATGTTCCATTTTCCCATTTGAACTTTTTTTTTAAGTTCTTAGCTATAAATACTAATTTACCTATTCCAGATACAAGTTTCCTGTGTTCTTCCTTATGTCTGCATGATCCCTGAATATACTTGCAGTTACAAATTTTAATTAATATGCTGTTTGTCCACCTCAACCAAGTCAATTCGTTTTATTGAATTCTTCCATTATTTTCTACAGGTTCACTCAAGTTAGTTCACCCACACATCACTCCTCTTACATAAAAGAAAAACAATAGGAAGTAAAAGCTATCTGTCACACTATCTGTGTTAAAATACAAAGAGAGATATATACAAAATGTATGTGCATAGGGGATATACTGTTGCAGTAAGGGGTCTGTCTAAATCTCTTGCACTAAGAACTTTGCAATTCCAATTACGAAGTTTTGTTTTGTTTGCAATGGAATCTGGTATAACTAGGCATTTTAAAGATATTTCTGAGAAAAAGTATCATCCCTTAAATATAGTTTTGCTACAGTGTTTTAACACAGGGAAATCTGAATGCATCTGCTCAAATAATATAAAGTTCATTGATCCTGAAATGTTTCTATCCATGACAGTATTATTCATCATATCTATAAACTTATACTGGCTGATACCTATGGCTTGGCAATAGTCAAACACACTAATGACCAGCTAAAAGTAGTTACAATACTTACTTTGGTGAGGTGAATGACTCCTTTTGATGTAACAGAGCAGCCCATAAAACCAACATATTGCAGCTCAGGACAATGTTCAGCAAAAGCCCTCACTGACCGATCTGTCACCTGCAGAAAAAGATATACAGGTAATAGTTGAATAGGTGATATGAGCACATACTTAATACAGTCTAAAAAGTTTCTCTGTAACATTGGCAAGCTTATTAATACTTTTATTATTATTATTATTATCACTAATATTATTTATTGCAAGATTTTGAGAGAAAACATCAGGTACCCACACACCTCTACACATATGCATGAAAAGGAAGGAAAAAGATCATCTTTGGCAAAGGGGGATCATCCTCTTGGAGGAGGAGAAGAAATGGAAGAAAAGAGAGAACAATGGCCACAAATTCAAATAGTACTGTCATCCTGTTTATCTGCAAATAACCCAAGAAACCATTCTACCCACTATTCCCATAAACTATATACAGACATGAAAATACTAACAAATTTATGTTATTGCCATCCTGCAGACGCATGCTATACCCATCATTAACTGCAGAGAATTTGAATTGTGTGATATCTTAAGTTTATATTCCTTTTCTAAGCATTTTTACTAAAACAAAGCAATGGATGATTTTAACTTAAAGATAATATTACATCTGTTTCCCACATCAGACTTGTATCTCATGGTAATATACCATTCTGTCAGTTATCAGTTGAATGGAGATGTTACTTAGTTTATTATTGTGATTTATTTCTATAACTATTTTTTCTTTAGAATTAAGTTTTTCTAATAAAATTTCATAATTACATAATTACAAAACACAATCCATTGCATAAATGTAATGCTTTGTAGGTAGACTATTTAAAAAGGACAACCTCTTGTGAACTTTGTGAAGAATATAATATTGACGTGGGTACACTTAAGACACCTGCATATCTTCCTTTACACAAGTTTTTGGGGTTTTTCCTGATAAGTATATATTCCCAATGCAAGTGACAGCAATGCAAAACTCTGTATTGATTTGGGGATAAAATCTGTATTTTCCAGCCAAACTGCTCAGGAATGTGTCTCTAAGTCTGGAATCATAAATTCTGAATGCCAAGGACATCCTAGGTTTATAAGAATGTCTTGTTGTTACCACAGAACTCAGAAGCAAAACAAGTTTTGAAATATCTAGTCCACAGCTGAGTCTCAGGTGAATACATACGTAGGAACTTTATTCCTGATGTGCTATGGATCATCTTTATCCACAGTTCCAACATGCCTAACATGTCACTTAACTGCACACTGGCAGCATATGGCGATCTTGGTGAAGACTCTGGCAAAATTATTTTTGAAAAGATAACCCAGAGATAAGGGAGGCCAACAAGATTATAGGTACACCAACACATATCAGCTGTATCGGTTTGGGGTTACTGAATATGGTTATAGGTCTAATGCAGCTTTCTCAAAGCAAGAATTTCTCAGTGAGCAAAAATTTTTATTGTTGCACATCTGCCAAATAAAAGGCAAGCCTTTTGGGATTCTGTATGTAGAAGCCAATGAATCTGAAAACAGGCCAAAAGGAAGGGAAAGAGGGTCAGCTAACAGACTCAATCACAAATTGCGTAGGGATCATGTTGTATCTGCACAGATGCATCTCTTGGGTCTGCCTACTTGAACAAAAAAATCCAGGGTAGTAAGAAATTTCATCTTTGATTTTGATTTGACATGATCTTATATTTTTATTATTGCACATTCATCTCAGCTGAGGACAGCCACACCAACTATTTGGGAATTTTAAGATATTAACTATTAAAAACCTTTGACAAATACTATCAGACGTCAAAGCCTGAAGGATTTGAACTATTTAGCATTCTACCAGCACCACAGTAGGGGAAAAAAAGAAGTTTATCTCTTCTGTAGAAGACCAACTAAACCCTCTGTTTCACCTAACAATCTAAGAAAAGGACCCTGATACAATCTCACCCTCCTCTCTCTACAGAGGATTAGAGTATGATTCCCTGTGGCAGACAGGTTTGCCCTAGCTAGCAAGAAAATATGGTAATGAAAAATCAATAGCATAAATCCAAACATCACAAATTCATTACAGAGCTTAAAACTTTAAAATACAAATAATTTCTTACATATAGCTGACATTTGGGTGCATGAAGACTTTAAAAAGTATGATGCTTTCAATGCAAATAATAAAACTACCTTAAAATATATTCTGTTCCTACTACGGAATTTTCTGCATTCTGAACAAAACTTGTGAAAAAACAGTTTTGCTAAAAGTTAGTAACAGTAGATTATGACAATATATATGAAATCACTTCTAGATTAGCAGTGGACCTTTTCAGTGCTCATTAGATATGCAGCATCTATCTAGTCAGAAAAAGATTCTTCATTACCTCTGTATGCCATGCAAGCCTCATGATTTTCCAGGTAATGTGTCAAAAGTAGCGTGACATTACCTGAATATGCTTTACAATTACTGTGACAGAAATCACCACATTAGACAAGGATTTTGCTACTGCAAACTGTGGGATAATTAGAAAAATAGACACATAGTGAACAAGAGACACAATGGGGCTGTTCAATCTGAGCCAGAGGTACCTGCAAGCAGCAGGCCTCAAGGATGCAGCGAAGGCTAACTGTTGTTACAAAGTTTGATGAAACAAGCACAAAAAGCTAAACAAGATGGGCCTACGTGACCGAAAGTAGGACACCTGGCAAAACAAAGACAGGAGGAATCGTTCGCGTGATCAGAAGACCTTATCCAATCGAACTATTGCTTTAGGCGCGTGAACAGCACATGTTAACCAATCAGTAGATGGCTTGCGCATGGCTATGGTATATAACCAAGTGTTACACAGCAAATAAATGGAGAAATCGCTTGATCCACAGTATCTGTGTTGGTCCGTTTCTCCCCAGGGCGAGACCCTGGCGATGCGTCGTTTCTCCTAGATTGTCGCGACGGGAAAGCGGCACAAACAGCCATTTCTGTTCTTGAATTTTGACTTATGAATAAAATAGCAGTGCATTGAACTTGTTGCTGTCTTTAAGTTCAGTTCAGTAACAGATCCACTCCTTTGCTGTCAGCCAACAAAAATCCACCACCTGCAGAAGCTGACTTCAAGTTTTATTGGGAAACATTGTAAAAATTTTCTCAATCAGCACTGTAATCTCATAGTCAGCATTCTTTGCTATACCAGTGTCTAGGACTATATTACTTCTTTTTCAGACCCTATGTCATTTACAGCAATTGATATTTTAATAACATGATTCCCAACCAGACAGCCTGTAATGAGGGCCACTTGATATTCTGTTTGGTTAGCTATTCTCAACATATGACCACACTCTCCTGTGATTGTATTAGTTAGGAAGGAATATATACATATATATTTCTATATATACATATACACACACACACACTTGCAATTTCACAAGAATGGCTTCTCGTAAAATGAATACAAGATAACTATGTATAGAAACATCAGATCAAACCACCTGTAAACTAAATATCTGATGAATGGGTAAAAAATAAAATTTATATAAGATATTTTTGTCTCCTTTTTGCATGGGTGGGGGAGGAGGAAGAGGAGGAGGAGGAGGAGTTTGGAATTTATTTATAAACATATATGTAGCATTATACTCAAATACAATCACCCAGTTTTCAATTAGAATAATTGATAATTGAATTCTATCTGTCCTTATTTACATACAGCTCAAAAAACATAATAAAACAAGGTTTGTATGCAGAAGTATTATTTTTCATTAGACCTATTTGTATAAGGTAGAAAAAAAGTAGGGAAATTTCAGACAGATCTGAAAGAGAAGTAACAAAGCTAAATTTAAAGCTCAAGTAAGTTTCTGAGACTGTAAACAACTATTCTCCTGCTTAATTAGACTTTCTTCTATTTTACCATCTGCAGTGTCTAGCACAGATGGCTTGTATACATACTTGAACTTTTGTATTTAAACTCAAACATGCAGGCCAGCTTACTATTTCTACTACAAGTAGATGCCAGAAAAGTAACCTCTTTTATTGTAGGAATGTATTTTATGCTCCCAAGAGATGTCCTGTTCTGCAGAATGAACGAAAGATAAGTGACTGATGAAAAAAATGCATGGAAAATTAGCAATGGCATGTATGCAATGATTATGCAATCTTAACACTGTCTCTTCGTAATGCAATATGTATGTCACATTTTCCTCCAAGGCCTCTTCACCACTCAGGAGATGAAACAGGGGCATGACATGTGTATTATAAATATGGGTTCTGCAAACTAACAAATATTTTAGAGTATAAACAACTGACATTCAGACATACTATACAAATAGATGAGACTAGCATAATCTAAAAACAGATTACCATAGAAAAATATACCACAGTTCTACAGAAATGACCCTTGTCAACAAAGATACATAAATTCACACCCAACTATTTTATAGATCACAGTACTGTTCTTCCAAGAATCTTTAATAATTGGATTGTCTAGTCGACCTTCACTGACTTTCATTCATCCTGAATTGCTTGACGTTAGTCTTGCTTTGAAAAAGTAATACAGGATGATGACGACAGATTTATAAGTTATGCACTAAAGCATTGTGAATGGGAAATACGCTGGTCTGGAACTAATGGCACAGATTTTGCTCCTATTAAAAAGATCTATGATAAGTGAGATATGGTTTAATCATTTTCTTTTTATGTATTACAGCCTCTTATATATGAATTCCAGCTCTGCATTGTTTTACAGAAATTAAATATTTTGACTATTCTGAATTAGATTCTATAAGTATTAGTTTATTTTACATTCTATACAGTAATTGAATGAGCAAAAAGGAACAGCTCTGAAGCAAAGATGATAATTCAAAAAGAAAGTTTGAGGTGCAACAATACAAGCCATAAATTCCAACTAAAAAGCCTCACAATTAATAAAAACTTACAGAAGCTTGAAAAGAAATAAAGGAAAAAGAGACAGGAACATAAATAGTAACTGACACAGGACAAACACCATGTTCTCTTACTTAAAAAGGTGCACTGCAACGTAAGTAGATTTTAATGTGCAATTTTTTCCCTGTAAAATACATAAATAAAAGTTTGCAAAATATGTAAAATATTTCTCAGAAGAAAGACACATAGCAGGATAAACTCTGCCAGAGTAAAATATGTTTCCATGTAAGTAGAGAGTCAGTCTGCCACGAATGTAACGTGTAAGTATCCACTGCGAATGTCAGCCCTAATGGTAGAAGAAACCCCCTTTCTTATCAATTCCTTACTCCACCTGTGTTTGTCAGACACCAGCTTAACCATACTTATTTTGGGGCAGCACAGGAACAAGAGAAGGGTGAGGGAAGACTTACTAAAATTCAGGTTTATGTTTGAAAAGAGACAGGTTTAAAAAAAAGCTCATCTGCTAATTCAGTCCTAAAACTTTCTTGCCTTACCTGTATTATTATATACTACAGACTAAGGCCCACTTAAAACCCACTCAGAAATCTGCTCTGCGTGAAGCATGTGGCCAGACCCTCCAACGCTGTGTTTTATATCACATACTCAAACAACATACATCCTCCCTGGTCTGTTTTCCCTGAAATCCTTGCATTCCATAACTAACCATAAGGTGCAGTTAGGCTAACCTCAGGCAAAACTTTGGTTTACTCCTTTTTACCAAAACTCCTGAAATGCATTCATTTCACAAGATACAGGCAAATCACACAGAGAGACCATTTATCCTGGACTAACTCAGCTCACCAGCTTATAGGTGAGCTCAGTTACATCCACAAGGATGCAATACATACACAAAAAAAAAAGAAAACTAAAGCAACAAGATTGCTCATATACAGAAATAGCTGTATCTACTGCAAACAAAGGCAGCCAGGCTACCACTATTCTATCAGCAGAAGAGACACTAAATATCATTAAATAAATTTTAAAAAAATAAAAATCACAGCAATGAAATAGTTTTGAGAGAAACTGCCTGACTACAGGTGTGTGTTTACATAGGTTCTTCCTGCTTAGCTTAAAATTTGCATTGCTACCTCTATACTAAAATTCTTGCCATGATGCAAGGTAAAAGTTGAATTTATTGCACTTTGTCAGAGGATGAAAATGGAAATAAAGGCTAGATGCTCAGATGATCTCTCTTTGCCACACAGAGAGAGATGACATAGTTTCTCTTTTGAATAACACTTTTAAAATTACTTTTTAACAGAGGGTCAAATAGAGATCACAATGTAACGCTAGAAGTGAAATACTAGTAAATTTTACAATATTAAACTAAAACATACACTTACAAACATTTAAGATTACATATACCTTCCTAGTCCAATGAGTGAGAAATTACAAGCAAATTGTTTTATTTTAACCAATTCTGAATTCAAATACAAATTCAATTTAATTTTTAAATTAATTTCTACAGGAGGCTGCAATACTCAAAAGTATTTACTTACAGGTTTAATCCTAAGGTTCCACCAAATATGCCAGGGCAATCATTAACATCAATTTGTATCTTTACTTTACCAATACAATTTATTAGAAATAGATTACACTATTTAATTGACCATGAATATAAAACCAACTCATTTTAAATCAAATGGGAATGTGGCACAAACTTATCTTGCAAACACACACAAATCGTCATAAAGGGCTCTTTTGCTCTCCCCTTCCCAGAAATCAAAAGGCAGAAAAGGTGAAAAATGAAGTTTATATTTAAAAGATTTATTTCAAACTCAAACTGGAAAAGACTTTCCCTATTCAATAGTAGTGATACATTGTCTGCTTTCCACAAATATCAACCTAAATGGTATTTGTCATAAAAGCTGTGACAAAGTAATTATTCTTGGCAAAGCTGGATTTAATTCATGACCCCATATTGCAATTACAGAAGACTGAAAATAAAGCACGGATAATCTGTCATCATGCTCACGTTTTCAGGACACCCAAATTTCATTAGTGAACAGAAGCAAGGCAAGGCTCATCTTAACTAACTGCCATAGGACAAACTATGTTATTTCTTCATGTTTAGTAACATATATGGATAAATGTAACTATTTGCTTAATCAGAAAAAAAATTCAACAACTTTAACTTGCTGTAAAGCTTGTCAAGCTTTAACTTGCAGTAGTAAGGGAAGATTTAAGAAGTACTGCTAATTTCTCTGAGCAACTGTTTTGGGTTTGTGTGGCGGGGTTTTGGTAGCAGGGCAGGGGCTACAGGGGTGGCTCCTGTGAGAAGCTGCTAGAAGCTTCCCTGGCTCCAAGATAGACCCACTGCTAGCCAAGACCAACCCAATCAGTGACAGTGGTAGCTGATTGCAGTGGAGGGGGGAGTGGGATGTGAGAGGAACCCCTCTGCAGACACCGAGGTCAGTGAAGGAGGGGAGGTGGTGTGCCGGAGGAGGGGATGCCCCTGCAGCCCGTGGTGAGACGGCAGGCTGTCCCCCCCAGCCCATGGAGGGGAGCGGGGGACCACATGCCCACCTGCAGCCCGGGGAGGAGCCCACACCGGAGCAGGGGGATGGATGCCTCCGAAGATGGCTGTGACTCCATGGGAAGGCCCCTGCTGGAGCAGCCTGTGCCTGAAGAAATGCAGCCCGTGGGAAAGAGTTACGTCGGAGAAGTTTGTGGAGAACTGTCTCCCATGGGAGGGACCCCATGCTGTAGCAGGGGAAGAGTGAGGAGTCCTGCCCCTGAGGAGGAAGGAGCGGCAGAGACGTGTGGTGAGCTGACCCCAACCCCATTTCCTCATCCCCCATCCCCCTGTGCCGCTTGGCAGGGGGAGGAGGTGGAGAAAATCCAGAGTGGAGTTGAACCGGGAAGGAGGGAGGGGGGGGGGGAAGGTGTTTTAAGATTTGGTTTTACTTCTCATTATCCTTGTTTATTTGATTGGTAGTAAATTAAATTGATTTTGTTTTTTCCCCCAAGTTGAGCCTGTCTTTTGCCCATGACCATGATCCCTCCCTGTCCTTGTCTCGACCCATGAGCTGACCTCATCAACTACATTCTGGTAACATCAACTACTTTAAAATACCATAAATATATAAAAAAAACGCAAACCGTTTTGCAGTATGCTCAGTCAAATACACAACTTGAGGGAATCCTAATTTTATTAGGTATCCTTTTAGAATGCATTTGGATTTAACACTTTTACCTCCTTTTTAAGAGGACTGAACAACTGGCTATAAAGAACAGTGTTCCTGTTTTATGTTGATAATAGTGCAAGTCTATACAAACTCTTCCTAATTCATCTAACATTTTTAGGTACAGAACTCTAAGTAGCTCAGTCAAGGGCAGTATGAAGTACTCCTTCCATTTCTGTGGCACACGGTTATCACTGCTTAGTCTCACTCTCTTCTTGTTACTGATGATACAGGCATCAAAACATATTAGTTCCCCTTCCTATTTTGACCTATTTTATCCCCTGAATTAATACATTCTTGTATTGGTTTTATGTGGCAAGGTTTTGGTAGCGGGGGGGGTTACAGGGGTGGCTCCTGTAAGAAGCTGCTGGAAGCTTCCCCTGTGTTCGAGAGAGAGCGAGCCCA